>NW_026125152.1:0-129017 GCF_943737965.1 Phodopus roborovskii | reverse complement strand
GGAACAGAGCCCAGCTGAACATTGAGTACCCAACCAGGGACTCACAGGACCGACTTCTCTGTTCTGGCAAGGCCTCCCGGAGGGGTAACGCCACTCGGTGGCCGATGATAGATCCACGGGTACCAGGATGGGGTGGCTGCTGGGCCCTAGAGCGCGGGGCACGCCCCAAGAGCCCTGGCTGTCATTGCCAGGTAACTGAGGTGGACAGCCTAGCTGCCCCGGAAGGGAGCACGCCCGTCTGCATCTACGAATTCCCTCCCCAAAGTAACAGAAGCTAGTATCTGGAGTACAGGAGCCCCAACAGCCAGAGAGGCTGCAACTCCAGGCGACAGTAGTGTCCACTCACCCTGGCAGTCAGTGCCTGGAGACCCCAGCAGGACAGGTGCAGCTGTAGCCGGAGCTCATCATCCAGCCGCGGATGCTCCTGGACGGCCACCGAGCTGCAGGGTGCACACACCCCGTTCAGCAAGGGTTGAGCGGCGCATGGTCCCGGAGCAGACAGGGGCGCGGCGGGCACCGGGCTGGCTAAGCAGCCGCCCTGGGGCCAAGCACCGAGCAGCAGCAACGGCAGCCGGGCCAGCGCGGGCAGCAGCTGGGCACCGGGCGCCTGGGTGCGGCGGGGATGCATGGCGAGGCGGAAGGACTCGGGGAGCCGGAAAGGGACTGGGCGCGGTGGCAGCTCGAACTAGCGGCGGAGATGGCGGTAGCAGCGGCGCCAGCGGCTGGTGCTGCTCAGCAAGGACCGGACGCCTCCTGCAGCTGCAGGAGCCCGTGGTTCCCCGGGCAACCGCGGGCAGGGCCGGGGGGCGGAGCCGCGGAGGCCCGGCGCGGGGCGGGAGGACCCGGGATGGGAAAGCTTCTGCTCCGAGTCTCAGCAAGTTGCAGGAAGGCTGTCCTCGGTTTCCAGCCTCAAGGGGTCAGGAGTCGTGGGTGTGTCCAAAGGAAGACCGGAAGGCACAGAGGTGGGGGCCCGGGCCTGGAGAGGGCCGCGAGGCGATGCTGGGGTGGAAAGTGGGTGGAGAGGCCCCACTGGCCCTGGAGAGACCGCTTCAGATGACTCGCAACTGCCACTCGCGACCTCTTGGCGCAGAATCTGTGAGGTCGCAGCAGGACCTGCCCTGACCTCATTCTCGCTTGGGACCTCACCCGCTCCCAAAACACTGGTCCCGGTCCCCAGCACGTACAGCTCGTGTGTGCCACCGGTGAACTCAACCCACTTCGCGTGGACCTGACTTTGCACCTCCAGGAGCCACTTTGGGCCCTTGTCCTTGGTGCTGAACCTGTCTCCCCGACAGGCTTGCAGAGCGCGCAACTCAGAAGGATTGTAGTTCACAAGAACTCAAAGAAGCCTGGGGTGGCTGGAAATGGGGGAATCAAAGTGCCGACCCTATTGTGGAATGAATACAGGAGGAAACTGAGACCCAAACAGGCTAGGTGGAACCCAGTTGATCACTTGATTTCCCTCCCAGAACACTGTGAGAACCTTCGTGTAGGTTCGCAAAGGCCACTTCCAGCAAAGACATTTGTTACTGAACTTGGCGGGGAAGGAGGTTTCACCGTGACCTACTTCAAGGGCTGCTGTATATCCTCTCTGTTATGCTACTCCTGGTGTGGCAGCAGCAGAACTCATCAGACTTTGTCTCCACTCACAACCCGCCTTTCCACGGCCCCTACTATGAATAGACTCCTAAACTACTTACCCCTGTCTGTGCAAAACTGAAGGGGCCAGGAAGGGCAGTGGCTAAACGGAGGAGATGGCTCACATCTGTAATCCCAGTGGTAGGAAGGCTGAAGCAGGAGGATCAAGAGTTTCAAGGTCAGTCTTCGACCCTTGGGAATTCAAGGCCAGTTTGAGCTACATGAAACCCTGAAGAGGAAAGAAGGAAGAAGGGGAGGGGGGAACGAAAGGAAGGAGGAGAGGGAGAGAAGAAAGGAGAGGGGAAGAAGACAGGAGGAAAATGAGGAAGGGAAGAGAATGGAGAAAGGGAGGAAAGTAACTCTTGGACTAACAGACAGGAAATTTTTCTAAAGAACATAAAAAGATTGTTTTGTAAAAGGCTGAGCTAATAACAAAAGTGGAGACTTCATGAAACGCTTATAAGTGCCACAGATCTAGAGGCCAGGAGCTGTTGAAATCTCTCTGAGTGGAAGAAGAAGGGCAACTGTTTGGCCATCCCAAGCGAGTTTAGATCTCATATCAAATCTGTTTAGAAGATGCCTAAAATTCACGCGTTGCAAGATGACACCCAAACCCCAGCCAGATCTGTGCCCAGCAGGAGTTGTTCAAGCTGGAGTGGACCCCACCAATCACCATTCCTTCCCACCTGCTTGCATTTTATTTGAGACCTCTGCTTTTTAGAATAATTTTTGTGCCACTGCAGCGCCCTCTGCTGGCCCTAGTGTCATCATTCAGATGATTCTTGTGTTCTCTGGACCACACCAGGAACTACACTCCAGTTCCTCTAACATCTCCTTCCTAGAGTAACAGCTACAGTTGTTCGTATCCTTCCATCAAGACACAAAAAAAGACAAAGGACATTTTTTTCCAATCAAAAGGTTGTGAACAATTAAAGAATATTTTCACTTATTAACTTTTTGTCCAAGCAAACCCTTGATGAATTTCTTAACATTTTCAAATAGAGGAAATAAAGAACAGCCTATTTTCTGGTGCTGATGTCTGAATTTTCTAGGCAATGGCCCTTGGGTTCTTGCTTTTGTTTTGTTTTTGGGGGTTTGTTCGTTTGTTTTTGAAGTAGTATGTCTTTAATTTTTAAAGGACATATTATGGGGGTGAAACAATACTGCACCATTTTCTCTTTACTGCAAGCTAAATCTTCCAACTTGCACTCATTAACTAATTTTTGCCTGGAAAATAAAACATTTATCCACCATGAATTAAAAATAACTGACAGTCCAATGAAAAGGTTCCACCCAGGTTCAGCTTCATGAAGCAATGTTTAGATTGGGATTGTCACAGGGCTATCAGTGACACAGCTATGCTACTGGAAGTCACCTGAATGACAGCTACACCACAGCCGATTCCCACTTACTTTGATCATATAGTGGCAAATGGACTCTCTGGGAGGGGAGGGGCCATGCATCCCCCTCCCTCCATGAGAAAATATTAATAGGCCACATCTTGTGTGGAAACTCACAGCTGTTCTACTTCAAAATGATGAAGGCCATGTCCAATTGAGAGGAGACAGCTCTATCACACCTGGAGTCATGTGGTTAGTTCTGGGGAACCAGAACGTGGATTTGTAGCTCCTGGCCCCAAGCACCCATGCTGGTATTGCATCCCTGTTACTGCTGTTCATTATAAACTTTCCAGATTGTAGTGACAGCAGGAACAAAATGGACTAAAACAAGAGGAGGCATTGGGCCCTGCTCCAAATGATGATGTGACTGAAGCTTTGAAGAACTCTCCATGGAAGGCCTCACCCTCCTTGGGGAGCAAAAAGGATGGGAGGGGGTTGGTGGGGGGACAGGGGAGGACATGAGGGTACGGGAACTGAAGTTGACATGAAAAACAAGCTTGTTTCAAATTTAAATTTGAAAAATAACAACAAAAAAAACAATGAGACGAAAACGGGGATATTTGCCAGAATTTGGAATAGCACACATAAAAGGCTATCTTTGTCTTTGTTCTATCATGTGAAGAGACACCACGACCAATGCAACTCTTTTTTCTTGTTTGTTTGTTTGTTTGTTTGTTTTTGTTTTTCTGAGACAGGGGTTTCTCTGCAGCTTTGAAGCCACAGCCTACACACTGTCCTGGTACTCACTCTGTAGACCAGGCTGGCCTCAAACTCTGGAAGTGAACCAAGACATCTCTTATAAAAAGAAAGGATTTGATTGTGGACTTGCTCACAGTTTCAGATGTTAGTCCCTTATCATGGCAGGAGGCATGAATTGTGAACAAAGTAGACATCTCTGAAATTCCATATCACAGATCTGTGAACAGAGAGAAAGCTGGGCCTGGTGTGGACATCTGAGTCCTCAAAGCCCAACTCCTAATACTTCTAATCCTTTCAAATAATACTCCCTGGTGACTAAAGCATTCAGATATATATGAGCTATGGAGGCCATTCCTATTCCAAACCACCACACTTGGGTTATAGAGATTTCTAGAGTTAGCACAAACAAAGCCAATACTGTTTTAGTCTGTTCTGCTGTTACAGGGGTGGGGTGGCACATAGAAGATCTTTTTCAAGGTGTACTGGCTAGTTTTATATCAACTTGATATAAAGCTAGAGTCATCAGAGAAAGAAAAGGGCCTCGATTGAGAAAAATACTTCTATCTTAGGGTTTTGTGTGTGAAGAGATACCATGATGAAGGCAACTCTTATAAAGGAAAACATTTAATTGGGGCTGGCTTACAGCTCCAGAGGTTTTAGTCCGTTATCATCATGGCAGTAGCACAGCTGCACACTGGCAGACAAGGTGCTGGAGAGGGCTGAGAGCTCTACAGGCAGTAGGAAAGTGACAGTAACACAGACCAGGCTGGAGCTTCTGAGACCTCAAGCCTACCCCGAAGTGATCACACCTCCTCCAACAAAGCCACACCTTCTCTAATAAAGCCACACCCCACTCCAACAAGGCCACACCTCACAGTAGTGCAATTCCCTGAGTCTACAGACGTTATTTTTATCCAAACCACTCCAACCTCGCAAGACCGTGCAATAGACAAGCCTGTGGGGCATTTTTCTTAATTAGCGATTGACGGAAGAAGACCAGCTTGGTATGTCTGGTAGGTTGGTGGTCGTGGATTCTATATGAAAGCAGGCAGAAGCAGGCATGGTGGCACATCCACTTTAATCCGAGCACTTGGGAAGCATAGACAGGCAGATCTCTGAGTTTGGAATCGCCTAGTCTCTAAGGCAAAGTTCCAGGATAGTCAGGGCTACACAGAGAAACCCTGCCTCAAAAAACAAACTAAAAACAATGTAGGAAGAAGAAAGAGACAAGGAAGGAAGAAGAAAGGAAGGAAGGAAGGAAGGAAGGGAGGAAGGGAGGGAGGGAGGAGGGAGGGAGGAAGGAAGAAGGAAGGAACGAAGGAAGGAAGAGAGGAAGGAAGGAAGGCTGGCTAAGCCATGAGAAGCAAGCCAGTAAATTTTTTTTTTAAGTTTTAAGTTTCTGGAGTCAGGGTCTCTGTGTATAAGCACTGTGGCTGTCCTTGAACTTGCTCTGTAGACAGGCCGCCTCGAACTCACTGGTCAGTTTGCCCTCTGCCTATTGAGGACTGAAATTAAGGCGTGCAACACCAATGCCCAGCTGGATTGAAATTTTTGTTACCATGACACTTACCCTTTGCTCCCTCATGGCTCCTCTTAGCACCTCCTAGAATTTCCTTACTCCCCACCCCCCCCCACAACCTGCTTATTCACTCTTGGGTCTGCGACTCTTTCCTTGCCCTAATTTCCCTAAAGACTATCTCTCCTAGGAGGGAGAAATAGAGTTCCTGGGTCTGAACGTTGTGAGTTTCTAGTGGGTCGATAGGAGCTGCAGGCTAAGTCCCTCAGCTTCTATTTGCCCTCATGGCTTCTGCAATATTGAAACCCTCCCCGAGGGAGGCTAACTCCTCCTTGTCCCTTATGGCTACACTGTTCTCTGTCTCTAGCTGCCTAACCACCCCTGTGGCGGTGTTCGTTTATAACCTGTCCTTGTTTCTCCTGAGACTCAGAGATTTTCTTAAAGCCTTGATGTCTTACAGAAAATGGATTGGCCTCAGTACAGCTGGATGACCAAAGATAGGACACTCAAGTTCTAAATTCTCCCAGCATCCCTCAGTCCCTGCTCCAATACCTGGCCTTCTACCCTGAACTCTCCAAGGGCTGGATTCCCCTTCCCCTAGAGGCTCTTCTATGTATAAGCCAGACATTTTGGTTTTGTGTCTCTTTTGTAGTTTTGGCCTCCTAGCTGTTGAGCCTAGTTCCTCTCTCCCTTCTCCTCCCCAACTCTCCCCATGTGGCCTGGCTCAGGCTGATGATGTCCGCTCTGGACTCTCAAATATATCCCCACCTCTACCCCTGCTCTCCCGTATATCTACACTAAAATTTCTCCTCCACCATACCAAGAGCAGTTATGCCCTTTCTGAAGGACCAGACCCTCACCAAGTCCCCTGCTTTGCCCAGCCATGACAGGCCACAGAGAACCTGTAGGCCTCTGACTCAGCAGATGTCACAAAGAAACTCCAGGAGACACCAAATCCTTCTCAAGTCTCCAGGATACTTAGTTCCTGGGAACTATTGGTATCTCTGTACAACAGGCCACCTGCACAGAGACAGTCAAGACCACAAAAGCCACACAATGTTCCCATCTGTAGCCAACCAATCAAAAGTGTTAACAGACCAGTTGCCCTGCCAAATGACTTTGAAAAATTCCCTAACTGCTCCCCAAATGTAAACCAACCAGGAACTGATCCATGCCTCTCCCCACCGCTGATGGAACTCTTGCTGTTTTGCCTTTAAAAGTCCCAGCAATAGACATGGGGGGGGGGGGGGGACACCACGTCCTTTAATTAGCTGCTGTGTCATCTAACTAGACAAGGTCCCTGCCATGGTAGGATAGAGCAATAAACCTTGTGTGTTCATATCAGTGAGTCGGCTCCTGGTGGTTGTTTTGGGGGGTTTCTGAAACACATAACACTTTCCTTTTTATTCTTTTTTCATTTATAATGCAATTAGTCATTTGCATATCTAGAACATATAGTCAGGTTGGTTGTTCTAGATAGTCCTTGAACGTTTCCTCAGTGCTGTCTTAAAGACAAGTTCTCACAGTGTTCTTCCTCTTAGACCTGTTCTGACTTGAATTAAACCACTGTTCTGGCAGCTGTTTAAATTTCTTGTATATTATCATTCTCATATTGATTGGATCTTAGGCAGGTTTAAATGAGAAGTCTTCAGTATAAAAGACAGAAAAGTAGACCTTCTTTATATAAATATTTTATAAACTACTTGAAGTACAACCAAATGGAAGTCAAATCTTTCAGATGCCCGAGAAACAGGGAGTTAAACTCAAATGACTGCTTTTGGTGCCACGGTATTACGAGAGATGTGCCCCTACTGGAACACAGACTCTTCGGGGGAGAAATTGATCCCAGTATCCTACAGAGAAAGAGGCATGGTTCAAGCCCACCTCGCCATTGCTATGAATGGCTCTATTCTTTGAATTTTCAAAGGTCTTCACTGCCATGCTTTTATATGGAAGTGTTTCCATTAATGGCATAAACAAACTAAAGGTTTGTATGTGCATAGAGATCTAGAAGATGCTGGTTCAGGGTGGTTCTCACAGCATTCCGAGAGAATGTCTGAACTATCCAAGGAAGACTATCACCAACACTGCAGTGGTGGGGCTTCTGCTGTGTATGCTTTACTCCCTCTTGGGCACGTCTTTGGAGGGCCCAGCCCACTTGTTTGGAACCCCAGGTAGCTGAGATGAAAGCATCTATTCTTCACAAGTGGCCATGTGATCTAGGCCACTGCACTCCTGCTGACTTTGAGCTGCTTGATGATGTCATCAGTGCCTAAACTCAGTAAATCAATCAATGGCAAGATGGCTCAGCAGGTGAGATGGCTTAGCAGGTGAAGGCACCCTGTACCAAGCCTGACAACCTGAGTTCAGTCCCAAGGGTGTTCACAGTGGAAGGAAAGAACTGACTTCCATCCGTCATTAGCCAAATAATCTCAACATGACATAGCAAACATGCAGATGCACACTTGCACACACACACTTCAAAACTGCGTTAAGTCTGACATAAAGCAGAGGGGGGTGTGCTTAGAACAGAACTGGTAGGAGAGTAACCTCAGTAGCAAATGGTGAAGCCACCTTTACAGGTAGGATAGGTGGTCTGTAGAGTGCCACAAATGGGGCAAAGGCTGAACTCTACGGGCTTGGTGACTACACTAAAGATTATTCCTATTTCTATCATTATGGAGGTTCCTCCAAAAATGTCAGATTTAGAGTGCCACAGAACTCAGCTGTCCCACTCCTGAGTTTGTGGACAGGGATTCTCCTCATCCCTGTATATCACTGTACTGTTCCAACAGCCAAGGAATAGACTCAGTCAACAAGTCCCATCAACAGAGGAATGAATAAAGAAAGCATGGTCCATAGCCAAAATGGAATTGCATGCAGCTGTTTATAAAAGAAGTGTAAACAACTGGGGGAAAAAAGCACCTAGAAGGACAAACACTGTGTGTGCTGTCTCTCATCTGTGGGACCTGGATTTAAAACTACGTATCTTTGTGCTTTTATGCATGTGTGTTTCTGTAGGTGTATGTGAGGTCCCAAACTATGAGTAGTGATCGAGGAGTTGATCTTAATAGGTAGAGTCAGAGAAGGTAATGAATGCATGTACTGAGAGGTCAGGCTTGGTGGGGGTGGGGGTAGGGGTGGAAACGGATGGATACCAGCCAGAGGGAAAGAGGGACAAAGAAGGGCAGTGGGAGCCAGGAATGAGAACAAAGTATAATGATACATATGTATAAAGACGATCATAATAAGCCAAGATTATTCTATACGCTAGCCTAAAAAATTAGGTGCTGGAGCAATGTGCTCCCTGTTGCAAGAACATTTCCTATTCCTGAGGCCCTGGGTCGGTTCCCAGCAGCCACAGAAGGCAGCTCCAGGAATCTACCGGCCTCTTCTGGTCTCCATGAGCACCTGCATCCACTCAGACTCACAGACTCATGCAGGCTGACACCCTCCTCCCACCACGCCCTCCTCCTTTATGATCTACTGGTATCTGTCTCAAAAATGAAATAATTCTTTTTTAAAAGGAGAAAAAAAAGATTATTTCTAACTAGCTCATAATTAGTGACTTCCAATTATTTTATCAGTAAAACAATCAAACTGTCAGTTTAAACCAACAGAATCATTTGGTTTCTGTTGGGGTCCACACAGTGCATTGTCACTGTACATTCTGCTGTGGCCTAGCACTGTTGTCCTTGCGGGACCCTGGTGCTCCAATAGAAGGTACAGTCCATGCACAAGCTGGTGTGCATCTTCGCAAAATGCACTGAAGTAAGGGTAGAACGAGAGATTTAAAGGGAAATCTGGACAGTGTCTGCTCTAGGGCTCTCCAAGCACAATGGGCTCTCAGAAGACAGCCGGTGTGTTTCTATTTTCCCTAACAAATGCAGCTGTGTTTTGTGGAATCTGGTTAATTACGCGGAAGAGTTAAGAGGTTGGAAACAAGCAAAAGTCTCCCAGCTTTACCCAAAAACCTCCTTCTCCCAGTGCAGGCTCCAGCTTCCCTGGACTGCCAGGTCATCCAGTCTGGTGGTTTTCTAGCAAGCACTGGGCCCACGTCACTATTGAGATGTGATTGTGGCATCACGTGATCATTCATCGTCAGGAGGCGAGGTGAGATTTGGGCATCCTCGAAAGAACAAGCTGTGAATCCCAAAGGGCCTTGGTGCAGTGCCATCTGCAGTGCCTATGATCATTCATCTCGGATGACGCCAATTTATTTAGAAGCAGATGTCACTAACTGATTAAAAACTCAGTAGTGCAGATTCCATTGCTGCTGAGATGAGGAACAAACGAACACAGAGCAAAGAACATTTTACCAGGAGACAGCTCATCAGGAGGCACACAGGGCCCGGTGCCCAGGCATCCACATTGGCCAAGGTGAGCCATCTGCTCAATAGCGCAAAGCTGCACAAAGTGAATGTACTCCACACCACCTTCTACTTCTCCTGGAAACTGTCAGAGTTCTTTGTCATTGTCCTACTTGATTTGCCACTTGTGCTGAATTTCAGTAAATAACTATTTAGGAACATTCACCCCCAAGGTCCACTAGACCACATAATTTTTTTTTTTTAAATTCCCAGGGCAAAACCAGTAAAAATGTTTTTCTATTGAATGTGCACATTTTAAAGATGAATCCCAAAGGCCAGAGATAGGAACCATGTGGACAGGGCATGCAGTCAAGAGGATGGAGCAAACCATCAGCCCAAGCTACAGAAACTGAAAGTAGCCAACAGGAGGCAGGGAGGCAGAAGCAGGGCAGGAAGGGGGCAGACCAAAGGAGGCGGGGTAGAGTGGGCCTGTGCATAAATGTTCCCGATGACTCCATCCACACTGCTGAGCACTTCCACACAGAATGAATTCTTCCCTCTGTCAGGACTGGTGGCAGCAAGGGCAAAAGGCAGCTCAGACTGCAGACTTTGTTGGGCAAGACAGTGTTTTGCTTTTTTTATTTAGTTTTTAAATGATTGTGGGGAGGGGGAGGGGACCCCAAAGGATGACTTGCCCTGGCTTGTCCTCACCTACTGTGTGGGATCTGAGGATGTAACTGAGGTGGAGTAGGTCTTGGAGACAAGGGCCTTTACCTGTTGAACCACCTCAACAGCCATTGTTTACTTTAAAATTTTTTTTAATTTATTCCTAAAAAGGTTGGGCATATAAACTTCTCTGGGTAGCTGCTCCAAAAGCATGGCTCTCCTTGCAACTGGATGATGCAGAGAGGAACACAGAGAAACAATGGCTTTTCTGACTAAAGGGAGCAATTTAAGACATTTCTCCTGGGTCTCCTGGACTTAGTTACCAACACAGAACCCACTAAAGCCTGATGACCTGAGTTGGTTTCTGGAACCCACATGGCCTAAAGAGAGAACAAACCTATCAAGACTCTCTTGATCTGTAAAATTGAACTCTCTGACATTCCCAGCCTTATTCTCATCCCAGTCACCTCTTTCTCCCTATTGAATAATGGCCACAAAAGCAATTTTGATGTGCAGTAAGGACCTCTAAAGATCCAATCTCCTTAAAAATAATACTAGCAATGCTTATCAAAAACAACTGAGAATCAAGACTTTAGAGAGATAGAGCAATAGTTTATTTCTCTTTAGTACCCATGTGTTGTGAGCAACTCACAATGGTCCCTGTAACTCCAGCTCCAAAGGTATCCAATACCCTCTCTGGCCTCATGTGCACAAAAACCACAGAGACATACATACATAAAACTTTAACCAGCCCCCAAGATAGGCAAAGGCAGGTGGCTCTGTGAGTTCAAGGCCAGCCTGATCTACAGAGCAAGTTCTAGGACAGTCAGAATTACACAGAGAACCAAAAATAATTATTTTTATTATTTTCATGTGCATTGGTGTATGTCTGTGGGTGGGTGTTATATCTTGGAAGTTAGACCCAGTTGTGAGCTGCCAGGTGGGTGCTGGGAATTGAACCCAGGTCTTCTGGAAGAGCAGTCAGTGATCTTAACTCCTGAGCCATCTCTTTGGCCCCATAAATAGTTCTTTAAAAAGTTCTCTGTGCCAGGTGGTGGTGGTGGTGCACCTCCCTTAACCCTAGCACTTGGGAGGCAGAGGCAGGCACATCTATGTGAGTTCAAGGCCAGCCTAGTCTACAGAGAGTGCCAGGACAGGCTCCAAAGCTACACGAACAAAGCCCTGTCTGAAAAACCAAAATAAATAAAATTAAATAAAAATTGAAAATTCTTAAAATCACCCCCAAGTTATTCAGGCACCAGAGGGACACTTATTTAAGAAAAACTAGCTTGATTTTGGTTTTTAAATTTTAAACTTTAATTTAAACATTTAAGTAAAATATAACTCAATGAACTCTGGAATGTCCAAGAGTTCTGACATACCTAGCAATCTAAACTTTGATGTACATTTTCTGGAGCTGCACACATGCCTAGGAAATATGGAAAAGGCAATGATCTCTTACGTCTGACTTAGTTCTTTCATAAGCCAGAAGTAAAAGCCAAGACAGAGTTCTACACTGCCTCCAAACACTGACAAGATGTCCCATCTGAAGGTTGCCTCCATACACACACACCCCACATACATATACACACTATATACATGCTAGTAATCCTGGCATTTAAAGAAGCCTTCCTCTATCTCTTAGCTTTGTCAAGCTAAAAAAGAAGAATGTATACTTTACAGAATTGGTTTAGGAAAACCCACTAAACCATAACAACCAACAGCAGCAGATTCCACAAAGGCAAAGAAATCTTATCAACATTATCCAATTAAAAAAAAAAATGCGTAAAAATAAACAGGAGATTTTGTGGATGGGGAATTAGTCAAAGTTTTATTATGCTTAAAGATTTTTTAAGCTATAAAGAGTACATTCAAATGCCAAAAGGTATGACAAAAATTACAGTAAGTTCTAAGAAAAGTATGTTATCAAATAGGGAATAGCAATAAAGGAATGGAAAGTATGGGAGGAAAGAGAAACAGTTTCTAGGGTCAAAAAGTCCAATAACTGAAATAACCTCAGTGGAGGTGGAAGTCAGCAGCATATTTGAACAAGCAGAATAAAGAATTACTGAACTTGAAGATAGATCAGTTAATAGAAAAAAAGAAGATAATAGAGCCTCAGAGACCTTCAGACATCATAAGAGTCCAATATATGTATAATGTGAGTCACATAGGAACCAGGGGAGAAGGGAGAAGATGAAATTTGAAGGAATGTCTCTCAAATGTGTTTAAGGCTTTGTTTCCAAGGCAGGATTAGTTGAAGGTAATAGAACCTTCAAGACATGGCACCTAGTAAGAGCTCTTTGGGTCATTGGGGATCATGACCCCAAAGGAATTCTGGGGGTGGGGAGCTGTCTGGTTCAGCCAACCTTTCTCTTTTTAAAATTTTCTGACTCATGGTAAGCAGGTTTTCTCAGTCACATTGGTTGTCATTGGGTATGCATGCCCACCAGAAGCCTAGCACAACAGGTCCACCCAAAAACTGAATCAAAATTAACCTTTCATTTAAAACATTTCTTCAGATGTATTGTTATAGAAAGTTTACTCACATGACAGCTTTCATATCAGAATCAACACAGAGCAGTTGACAGCATATTCAAGATCATGAAAGAAAAGGAAGAGATGGCTTAGTGTTTAAGAGCAATGGCTACTCTTGCAGAGGACCCAAGTTTAGGTCCCAGCACCCATATCAGGCAGCTCACAACTGCCTCTAACTCCAGCTCTAGGCAACCCAATGCCTGACTTCCTTGGGCACCCACACTCATAGGGACAAACCCCCGCCCCCTCCCCACACCTTCAAAGCAATAAAAATAATACATCTGAAACTAAGTAAGAGCTTTAAGGCCATGGGACTGGGAGTGAAGAGGAGGATCCTGACAGAGGACTGAGAACTCACTTGACAATGAATGGGAAAGGGAGGAGGAGGGTTGGTGCCTCAGTCTCCTAGATATCTAGGTAATGTGGAGAGAACCTAGGCCACGTTTACATTCTGGCCATGGTTCTGTCACTCACACCAGCCCACACAGGTCCTGGAACTTTCATTGACTTCTCTTTTTCATCTGTAACACAAGGCTCCAGGTCAGATGACAGCTGAGACTTCAAGAGCTCCATGGGACAGCATTCAGAGAGTGCAATCCAATACCCATCTGCTCCAAACACATCCACATCCTTTCAACAATTAAATTAGACCAACTGGGGGGGTAGCTGCTATTCTACCAATTGTAGAAACCACTGAAGAGCATAGGAGCCAGGGTAGATCAAATTACACCTGAGAACACTTACACACACCTTTCAGAACTGATGTGATCAGAAAGAACAAGACCTATACAACCCAGTAGTGTCATTAACCTGAAACTCCAACTGTAACCAAACCCTTTAACAGAATAGCTTCTCTCTGGCTTAAGTGATTCACACAGAGAAGTTATCTCTGAATATTTAAACACGCTTCTCAAATATTAAACAGACCTTATAGGCCATGGAAGTGATGAAGTGGCATGTTTATTCTCTCTCCCCTCCGGCGTCTCTAGGCACCACCTATATCTGTCTGCAATTCACCTGCCAAGTTTGAGACTTTTAAGAAAGTGACAGAGAGATATCCATCCATTAAGAACACTTGCTACCCTGAGAACCTAGATTTAAGTTCCTGGGGTCCACATGGAGGCTCACAACCATCAATAACTCCAGTTCCAGGGGCCAGCAAGCCCCAGCAATCCTCCTGATTCAAACTTCCTCAAATATGGAGCTACGGGCAGGTGCATGAAGATTCTCGGTGTCTTACATGGGTGTTGGGGATCCAACTCATGCATACTCAGCAAGTGCTCTTAACTGCTATCAATTAGTGTTCGGAAAGCATAATCTTTGCAAATCTTATGACAGAACACAAGCTTTAAAACCACAGCGTTGTCATGTATAGATCAATTATGTTGTCCTTGTTAACCTAAATAGGCCTCAAACTTGAAATCAACCTGCCATATCCTCCTTAGCACTAGGACTATAAGGATATACCACTACACCTGGCTATATGTATGACAAGAAAAATAACATGTGGGGAGAATGTTAAAGATTCAATCATTAATATTTTTATGCTAGCCATATGTTGGGAATTTAAAAGAATATTACCAACCACATAAACCAAGAACTATGGAAAAGGCAATTGAGCTCATTTTACTCAATCATTCCAACAATGCTGGGGGTGAGCATTAGTTCAATATTCTATACAAATCACAGCCTCTGAACACTTGAGTCAAGGTCCTCAGCCCGATGTGAAAGTTTTTCTCCTGAAGCTTCTTCCACTTGCCGCACCATGATGGACTACAGCTCTTCTTAAGCCAAAACAAATCCTTCCTTCCTAAATTGCTTTGGCCAGCATTTTTGTCAAAGCAATGAGAAAAAGCAACTAAATACTGAAGGAAAGGAGGTACCACGGCCAGGAAGACTGTAATGACAACATTTCAGGCAAAGAACTGCTAGAAAAGGCAATGGAGCGCTGCTAAAGCATTCAGCACAACCAACCCCCCTTAATTTAACCACATCAAGGTAACTTCAGTTGCAGTGGCCAAGTTTTGAGGACCAAGTATACATCTGGGGAGTTCTTTTGCAGATTCCCCCCTTGGGAAGGCAAGCATCGCTCAGTGGCACTGATGTCTCAACCTTTCTTACATAAATTGGGAGAACTTAACAGGGATTTGGATAAACCTCAAGTTTCTGTATCTGGCCAGGACTTACTCAAGAACAGCACAAGATTCCAGAGAGAGGGGCATGAGACCTGCACAGCTATCCACCCTGCACCTGGCTCACTTGAATAGTGGTATCAAAGGGAATACTATGCTGTCCATTGAATACTGGCCCAACAACTGCCATTAAGATTTAAATGGACATTGCTAGCCCCAGAGAACATAGGCAACAAAGAGGAACCTAAGAGAGACATACATATAACATCTCCTGAGTTAAATTGAGATCATGGGGGACATGGGGGAAGGTGGATGGGAAGAGGGGAGGAGAAAAGGTAAAACGTGAAGGTCAATGTTGGATAGATTTAAGAGCACATACTGTTCTTGCAGAGAACCCAGTTTGATTCCTGGCATCCACAATCACCTAATGACTCCAGCCCCAGAGAAATCTGACACCTGTGGCCTCTTGTGTTCCTATAGCTCATGAGCGCAAATGCATACATATATACATAACCAAAAACTAAAATTAAATCTACAAAGTCCATTAACATTCAGATACCAATTCCCAGAACTACTTCAACCCCAAGGTGCTGCTCCCCAGTCCCCAAGCAGAGCTGGAAGTACAGCTTCACATTGCAAACTATTTAACAGAACCTAGCAACTATGACAGCCTTTTTTATAAAAAAAAAAAAGGAGCTTTCACCCCTAGGTAGTAATACCAAGACAATACACAAATATGTGTTTAAATCCACTCGTTTTTGCTAGCGCCCCCCCCCTTCAGGAATAGACTGATGTTAACATTTGTCATGGATAGAACAGCCAGCCATGACAGACAAGAACAGAGACTTCAGGACTTCTGCCATCAAGACACTATTATCTCTGCACATTTAAGTGTTTCTCAACTACAAAGGCAGAATTCACCAAGTACATGAACACCTTGTTCCACATCTGAGCTGGTCAGTCTCCTGGTGTTCTAGGCAACCTACCTCCAATATTGTTACGATCACTGATACTTACCAGAAGCAGATTTTCAAAGAAACCTTCTGCACACCACCTGTCAGAAAACACCATCTGATTGTACATAATGTAACAAAACTAACCATGAAGGATAATGCCATTTATTAAAAATATAGTCAGAGGAGTCAGGGCATTGATGCAATTTTACATACACATTGTAGTCTGAAGTTTCATTATTCCAGCAGTTCATATAAATGTTTCAGATCAAAAAAGAACACACTTTACAGAGATCAGCAGTTGATTATCGATTTGGTTGTGAGTCCATTTGTAGTAAAAATAAATCTCCCTCTTCCATTATTGGAGAACAACTCTGTAAATGTTAAGGAATTTCTTCTTGCCAATATTTGTTCATCTGAACTCCTTGGCATATACCAATTTTTTGACGTAGTTAAGTGCTATGAGTTGCCTGGTATTAATGTTTGGGTAAATGGAACTTTCCAGTGACCTGTCACCAGGTTACTTACTGTGGATACCAGCTACAGCAATTCAAACCTAACACCTATATAACACCACTTTTCAAAGAATCATACAGAGCACGGCAGTTCAAGACAATATTCTCATTACAACAGGGAAAACAAAATGGGTCAGAAAAAGTATAAAAGAAACAAATGGAGGCCACTTGTACACATTTCCTCCCAACCAGTTGCACTTGTTTCTTGGGATAATGGTGTCCATCCTACTTCAACTTGTACTTAATGTTAAAAAAAAGGAAAAAAAAAAAAATCGCAAAACAAGGTGACCTCAATCCGCTGGTGATGGACTTGGAAATGGCTTGGTGGGTTGAGTATTTGAGCCCTAAGCATGAGGACCTAGTTTAGGTTACCAGCACCCACAATTAAAAAAAAAAAAAAAAAAAAAAAGGCATAGCTGCAGTGCTGTGGGGAGTGGGTATAGGAAGATCTGGGGGTGGGGACAACCTGTCTGTGAGATGCAGAAGCTGGTTCTCTAGTCCTTGGCCTTCATGCGTAAGATGCCCAAGGAAATCACTCTCAGAACAGGTAGTCAGCTCTCGGCTGTACCACTCCTCATGAGGTATGCCCAGCTTGACAACAAGCAGAAGCAGAACCACTCACTGCTCTCCCAGTGCTGGTGATGTATGATATGCTTTTGCTGGGCTGGGCCACACCACCTACTGCCACCTAGATCTCTATACAGTCAGTCTACTCACCTAGGACAAGTAAGAGGTTCTGTTAATACCCTGACAGTGCACTTGGCTGTGTTTAAAAGCATACCAATGGTGCTTGCTGGTCCCTGGAGCACAGCAAACCAAGTATACATTCCCCTAGTGTGCAAAATTAAGGCCTTTGCTTAGAGTGCTTCAAAATGTGGTCTTCCTGACCCTAAGAAACCACTGGTCTCATGTACTGGGGGAAGAAAGCTGATGACTGGAAGCTTTGCAATGATTTGGGGCTCTGAAACATTGCAGTCAGAACCATCATTAGCATTCAGTTGATGCACGGAATCAATGAAGCCAAATCTGCCAGCACCACAGGTGTAAAATGCAAATACAGATTACTTTAATATGAAACATCACTTTGTTTTGTACAGATGTCTACATTTTAACAGCTCTTTAAAAAGTGAGGAATAAAATACTGTGTTCACACAAAATCTTTGTGCTCAGTTTGTAAAACACCAGAACTAGAAACAAAGGGGCCCCAGACCTTCTGGACAACAGGCTGAAGCTGCAGAACCCAACTCCTTCCCCCTCTCCAGGTAACATTGCTCATTTGCAAGCCTCTGTGAGCAGAGACTTCCTGGCCCCAACTCCTCCACACTGACTGGGCAAACTGTCAAGAGATTTCTGACAGCAGGGGATGTTTCCACATAAGGCAAGGTCAGTGTAAGAATGAGTTACAGTAGTAAACTAAGCTACTACCTTCCCTTGGGGCAATGGGATAAAGGAGGTGGCTCTATGTCAAGAGAGCACAGTAGTTTCTTCAAAAGTTCAGTTAAAAAAAAAAAAAAAGGTGCATCTCACTTTGAAGGAGATGAAGGCAGAGTTCAAATTTTTTAGTCTTCATTTGAGCCTTACAAAAGATACAGATCAGTTCCCATTTTCTTTCCACATTGTATGTTCAAGAAGCTGTAAGACCCACCATGGCTGGACTTGTGGCCACACAACTTACTTGAACTGAAATGTAACCATACTGCTTATCTTAGACAGGTGGGCATGTGTACAGCACAGAACTATAAACAAAAACGGTGAAGCAAACTTATTTTATTTTTAGGTAAAAACATTAACCTGAAGGATTATTGCAGATCTGAGAAATGAGCACACAAACAAATGGACAGCATTGTTTACAGGTGCTTTGATCTGTGTGGAGACAAAGGCTGAACGGTTTGTCCGCAATTAACTGGGAGAAGACGAGAGAGTGAGACAAAGACAACAGAAACTTAAAACAGGAGTAAGGGAAGGGGGAAAAAAAAAATCTTTTGAACTCCAATATGGAATGAAAAGTAATTAATCTAAAACTTTACATCAATTTAAAATGGTCTGGCCACAGGATAAATACTGGCCAGCTCAAGCTGTGGACCTTTTAACCTACACAGAAAAATGAATACGCTTTCCTTCCTCCTTTAGCTGAGGATGATGGGAATGCCATGTAAACAGACCTAGTGTATCACTTGGCAAAAAGCCAGGAGTGCTCTGTAACTATATTAAAACTAAGCTATAAGAAAAGCCTACCTACCTAGTAGTTACAAAGGCTGAATTATATTGAGAATATATTTCAATTCAATGAATTCTAAATTTTATCTTAATTTGAAAGAACCAGAATGGCAAGGCTCAGGGCTAATGAAAATGTCTTAACTGTTCATGTTGTATTATTTAAAAACAAAACAAAGACAAAACAAAACAAAACCTGTGAACTGCACAGGCAACAAAAGAAAATTAGAGGTGGAAAACACACAGAACCCATCTACTAGACTAGAGTTGTCAAATACACATGAGTTTAATGTCTGTACTTATGTACAAGAGTTGTCTTTGGAAGAAACATACTGCAAACTTAGCTAGATGGATACACACAGCCCAGAATTAAACTGCACAGCCGACATTTATTGTTCCAGCCTGAAAAAAAACATCCCTTTGAAATTTCACACAGCAAAGCAAGTTAAAAACTTCACTCATCAAATAAATGATAATTTAAACAAGAACTTGCTAAAGAAACCTCATCACAACAACGCTTTAGGGCCTGATCACTGAAGTCCACGGGGCCATTATGAATTATAATCTGCAAGCCACTTTCCTACAACAAGAAGGAGGAACATGTTTCCTTGACTCAGTTGACACATAGAAAAGAAATCATGATTTGTTTTCTTTTGCTGTAATAGGCAGACACTGATTTCTTGTTGTGATCAGGAAAAGATGGAACGACTGTTGGCCTTCTCTTGCTGCTATCAACAGTTTGTCACGCATTATCTCAATGCTCGAATAGTCCGGCAACTTAAGATAGTTCACACAAGTCATTACAGAGGGTAAGAAGTCATCTGGGTTTTCTGTTGATTCAAATGTCTTCCGCACAATTGTCAGAGGTGGATTTAAACTCCCGGAACCCTAATTAAGAGAAAAGAGTTCAAGAAATTTGGTTCATTTTAAAAAATATCATTACTATCACAAGACACATCACTGATTTATTGTAGTGTTAAACTGCCAAACAAAGTACTCCTCTCTCTTAGCTAATGATGTCTCACTGACTAAGAGCATTGGCCACTCTTCCAGATGCCCCAGGCTCAATTGCCAGCACCTACAGGGTGGCTGACAGGCATCTGTAACTCCAGCCCAAGAAGGATCCAACGCCCTCTTCTGGCCTCAGACAAACATGACAAGCAAAGCATTCCATATACAAAATAAAAATTAAAATATCCAAACAAGCAAAGCAGACTCATTCAACTTAATTTTTAGAATCTATTCTTGATTAAGTCAACTAAGAATTTAAAAATTCTACAGTGTTTGCAAATTTACCTAAGCAACATTCTTATATATTAGTGACTGTGTATGTTTAAAGCAGTCTCTTCACATATTCCTAAGCAGCTTAGGAACATAATGGTATTGTAGTAACTAAGAGACACTGTACCCCCAGTAATGGATGATTCGCTCACAGTTAGAATAAAAACTAAGCACAAATACTACCCACCTCCAACCGGCAATCGTGGGCTACCAGTCACAAACTGGAGAAATAACCTCTGCTGTTCATTATCAAAACTACTGAGAATCTCAAACAAGAACTTCACAGCCCGACTAAAACAAGAAGTAGAACAGAATTATTTTGTGTTAAAATACTACGTCAATATACCACGCCTCACTTATAATCATTAATAATGACATCTATTTTAAGATATGGTTACATATGAATTCTCATTGCAACACTTTAAAAGTTTATTTTGTTGTAATAGCTGAAATCCAAATGGAACAACTTTAACAATATGCTAGTCTAGGAAAAATGTCCCATAAACTTTGATGAGTTGACCCCTCCTCCTCTAAATCCCTAACTATGAACTGAAAAACTTCAGAGCCCATACTTACCTGTCATGAGTATACCCATGATCAGGCCTGCAGCATTCCATCAATGTCTTTGCATCCCAAGTGTCTGCTTTACTGCCGCACAGGAGCTGATCCAGCTTTGAGATGAAATAAGGATAAAGAATTAGCAAAGAAACACCCACATACCTGGTGACTGTCCAGGAACATAGACTGTAGAGTGCTACCCCAAGTCCCTTTCACACTGAGCAGCATGGTGGTTTGGGCTAGAATGCTGATGCTACAATTTACTTTCACACAAGGATCCTATACCACCCCCAACATCCATATTGAACAAACTTTCTTAATCAGAAAATCTCTTTGGCCTTCCCTGAACTCCACTCTCTTACTCCAAAATGTTGTAGAATAGTAAATAAAGATTTGAAGCAATAAGGTAAACTATCCTGCTATGATTTACACAGATAGAAATGATTTGTGTCTTTTAGATAGATGTGAGCTACTCACTTCTTCTGGGTAGAAGTACTGAAGATGACTGAGTGGGAAAACGGATTCAAATCCATCTCTGAGCGAGTCAAACTGCCTAGAAACACCTTCGTTTAGTGCCCAGAATATCACCAACTGCAAAAAGAAGCCATTTTTAAAATTCCACAAAGTTCCAAATCTACTTACTATTTAATATGTAATAGTAAATGACCTTCTGGAATCACTTTAAAAACTAAAACTAAAAAAATGTTGTTAAGCCAGGTGGAGGTTGAGCACTTCTTTAATCACAGCACTGGGGAGGCAGAGGCAGGCATATCCTCTGAGTTCAAGGGCAGCAGGCTGGTCCACAGAGTGAGTTCTAGGACAGCAAGGACACAGAGAAACCACACAAACACAGTTATTACATCTCCAGACTATCTCAAAGAAAACCACATCAGTAAAAGGTCAGGCAGGTAAACTTCTATTTTGGGGATTGACCTGTAAGACAGTGTCAAAACTGCCACATACATTTCTACACTGTTGTAAAACTTCATTCATAGAAAACCCTCACACCAGAAGAGAATCACATTGTCTTACCAAAAGCCAAAGACAATGAAGAGGTTAAAATGTTACTGGAATTAAAGAGTAACATTTCAAGACCCTTTAATTAGCAACCAGCCATATTTTTAATGTGGAGTGTTGACTTTTTTTTAAATCCTGTGAAGTTCTGAGAACCATCCTCTGCAGTGTGTGTATCTTTAAGCAAATACAGCTTGGACATGCAAGACAACAAAATCTGAGAGTAAGAAAAAGCATCTCTAAATGTACTCAGTCCCTAGTAGCCCTGTTTAATTTACTGGTACACAAAATATTCAGATTAAGACAAAAGTATTACTATTGCTGTAATTTAAAAATCAACTTGAAGTCACACCATACAACAGGACTCACAAAGGAGGTTTATTGGAAAACGAGAGAGGGGGCAGAGAAGGGGACAGAGACTGGACCCTGGGGACAAGGGGAAGTGGGCAGAGGGGATAGGAGGTGGGCAGGGCCCTTTTAAAAGGGAGCATGGTGAATGTGCACAGGTGGTATTGTTAGTGGCTGCAGCTGAGGGCATATCATGTCAGAACCCAAAGAGCAGGCCAGTACAGACACTTGACTACTAACAACTATTTTAAAACAATTATAAAGTACTTTTAGAAAAGCAAAGGTATGGATGAATGTTTGCACATTACTTGTTAGTAAGATGGAAAAGCAGCTTCCCAAGAACAGTGCAAGAAACAGGTAATACAGCAAGATAGTCTGATTAGCTATTAAAAGGAACTACTTGAGTCAAAGAACTGCTCTTAAAGCTGAGGATCTTGGATACTACCTCCTTTTAAAGAAAACAAAGAAACCAGAGCTGAAGTTTTTCAGAGGCTCTAAAGTCCCACACAATATTTTAAGAAAGGTCAAGGTTTCAAAGTGAGTATTCTAGCCTGAATCCAATGTTCTTTTTTAGCCCATATCAGGAATCCAAGCAAAGTTTTTAAACAATGGTAATGAAAAGATATAGCTTTTAACTTTTTCATGCAATAAGAAATAGCTTCTCCTACATTTAGCAACCTTAAGTCTACAGCTGTAAATGCACTTTGTAGTGATCACAACAAACAAAGTGTGCATATGTGTGCCTATGTTGGTGTTTTAAAAAACAATTCTGCCAAGGCATCTGGCCTAAAACAAGAGCAGAAATGCTGTTCAAACAAGTGATGCCTGCTCTCTCTTATAGGAGAAAAATGTGTAATGCATGGTATTCAATCAAGCTTAAAAGATTGGGTCTACATAAGCTTACGTGAGGTACTGAGAGAGAACTGTTTTTACACAAACATGTTTTCTGCAGAGTAAAGGGATGCAAAGTGCACCTTCCAGCCTTAGAGTTCCTCCCAGTCTGAGAGAAGATAAAGGGCATTTATGCAATGCTGCACTATCATGATGAAGCCTTCATGTGTGATCAGCAGCTAAGGAAATACACTGTGTCCTTTGAAGCAACAAAAGATAAAATTTAAGGTTACTTTTCCAAGTCACCCTTGAGGTGAATAGCAGACAGAGCTCACAATGTTGAGGGTCATCCTAAAATAGACCTACTCAACATGCAGTTTTTGATAACAGGTTATGAGACTGGGTAGAAGATTGTCTTTCAGTGATCCACAAAGTCCATGTGTCTTCCCACAGGTCTCATCTCCTATGCTTAGAATTTTTGTGTATTTTCAAAGTGTGGAGAAAGTTAACTTCTTAGGGTTTCTTGTTGTTGTTTTGGCACAATATATTTGTGTGTTCTCTACAAAATGCACAGAAGCTTACAAAGGCTGAAAGGGGCCTCCAAGAGTGGTCCCAGGGATGTGCAAAGTCTTTAGCAAAGGTCCACATAGGCAGAGCTAAATGACCAAGTTCTACCAACCTAAATCCTCCTCATAAAAACACAGCAGATAAATTCCTATGGCTCCTGGCCCATAGAAAACAGACACCACATACTCTCAGGTATTCCTCTAAATTATGGATAGTGACTGGTATATCCTTCCCCCTCCTTTCTTCAGTTCAATGTTGGGAAACCCCGGCAGTGTAAAGTCCAATCCCAGATCTTCCACAGAGCAGCCATTCATTGTAAGAGTTTCCAACGCATACTGCAGACTTTCTTTGGTCTTTTAATGGAGGGAGAAGAGCACAAAATTCATACAAAATTATATTGTTTTTACAAAAATAAAACATAATCCTATAAACAACTGATGGTTACTTTAGTTTCTAGTTAAAGAGATTTTTTTTGTCATATTTTACATATTAAAAGTTACTGGAGTCACAAAGAAATCATTATAATACCTCAGAACACAATTATGTTTGTGGAGAGAAACAAGATTGCTGGAGTATATTCCATACTGAGTAGTTGCTCCTTGTAAACACATTCATATCACATATTAGAGAAAGTCCTTATGCATTTTTATTAACCTTTAATTCTAGGCCAGCATCGATGAACCTAACTGTATACCTAAGAGTGTATATAATTTGGAAAATTATAGACTGTGTACTACCTAGTAATGGCAATAAACTTTTCCCATCCCCTGTAAGGCTCATACGTAAAGCACACCTTTGTACTGCCTTCTAAGAAAGCTGAGCCAAGCCCTATCAAACCCAGAGGATTGTTTATATGCTACATAAAATGCTTTTTTTTAATCATTAAAGATCAATAACACAAAAAATTTAAGTCCTGAAAATGGAGGCATTTAGTTAATGTCAATTATTAGGAAGCTCTCAAATTGTCCTTCAGAAAAGCAGATGGGATTATGGAGGATATGAGCATATGGGGGAGAGGGACATAGGAAATACTAACGGTTTGTTTTATGGGCTCTCTAGACAGAACATTTGCACACCTGCCTATACAGATACATAAAACATGACAGCAGAAAGGGCACTACCTTGGGGGAAGAAAGTTAATGGAGTGGGGGGAAGTGATGAGGGAAAAAAAATGTGCAAAGTACAATGATGCATATGGAAAATTCTTAAGAAACCTATGATTTTGTACACAAGTTTTTAAAAAATAAAGCCAACTTGTCACTAAACAGCCTGTCACAGACTAAAGTTATCCCAACTCCCAGATTACATAGTCATCTGTAACAGTTATAGGAGACCTGATGCTCTCTTCTGGCCTCTTTAGACACCAGGCACTCAGGCAGTATACCAACTTACATATAGTCATATATACACATAAATATAAATAAATTATAAAGTGAGTTGCTATCTAATACCCATATGCATATAATCACAGATTGAGCCTAAAGAGATGGTAACACACATTTGAAAAGACAGTAATGATATGTAGCTCCACATTATCTGACAGATGAAAGAAAAACCCTCAAAGAGTAGGCATCCATGAACTTTTCTAGATTAATAATGTTGGATAGTGAGTCTAGCAATTCATACATGCTAGTTTTAAATGCTATACATTTGAACTGTATAACTACAGCTTGGCAACAACCATTAAGAACTATTTCCAAGCTAGGTGTAGTAGTATAAATTCACAATGCAAACACAATCTGTGGTGAAGAGGAAGAAGGAGACAGAGAAATAGAGAAGTACTTTTCTGAAGAATTACTGAGAAGATATCTGATTATCTACAATTTAAGATAGAATATTTAATTTGGAAATCAAGATGTCCACTTGCTGTTATTAGAGATCAAAGAGGGGACACTGAGAAATCGTGCTTCTCTTAGTTTAAAAGATATATTAAACATGTCTATTAAAATGAAATATTGCTGGGATAGAGAGATGGCTCAGTGCTTAAGAGCACTTGTTGATCTTTCAGAGGGCCTAGGTTCAATTCCTAGGTCCATGTGGCAGCAGGCAAATGCAAGGGAAATCTGATGTCTTCTTCTGGCTTTGGAGGGCACCACATGAAAGTTGTACACAAACATACATGCAGACAAAACACCCATAAAAGAGAAATAATTTTTTAACTAAAAAATTAAGTATTAACCAGGTCAAATACAAACCACTTAAGAAGCTCATGATTGTAGAAGAATAAGAACTTACTGTACCCTCTGACATCTCATCTAGACCTACCTGGGATTTGTCCTGCTCCAGTCTTTTCTTCTGTCTAACAATATCTTCTAGGTGATATACTGATCTGGCTACAACAGGATCAATATCAAATAAATCATGAGATGTCAGTGAAGTTTCCTGCCTCAGCATCCACTTATAAAAAGGCAGGCCAAGGGGAAGGTCCACCTGAAAGGGAACAAGCAACATACTTTGTCATAACTACCTGTAAAAAGCACTTTATAAGATGTCATTTGAAAACAAATACTCTAGAAGGAAAAGAAAAAATAGAAATTCTTTCTCTCTCTACTAAAAATTGACAGCCAAACTGGACCCAAATCTCTGTCAACATTTTAGAATGCTAAAGAACCTATTTAAGTGGGATGGAGAAATGGTTCTGTGGTTAAGAACATTGGCTGCTCTTCCAGAGGAGAGGTTCAATTCCCAGCACCCGTATGATAGTATGCAACTGTCTGTTAACTCTAGCAACAGCGGAATCGGATATCCTTATACAGGCATACATACAAGTGAAACACCAATCAATATTCATAAAAATAAACTATTAAAAAAAAAGAATCTATTTAAGCATAACACACACACAAACCCACCAATGACGAACATACAATGTCCATAAAGTATTTTATATCAGTATCTCTGAAACACTAAAGTGTTCATCAGTAGAATTTTACTTTATTTTGAACCAAGTAAACTCAACATAATTATACTTACATATTTAATATTCTGAAATCAGAGAAGGGAAAATGAAGAACTTACTTAAAGTAAAAAAGTAAAATGAATGAAACTTCTGAACTAACTGGTAAGCTGTATAACCTGTTTAAAAAGAATGTAAACTTGTGGGGGTAGCAAATTTATCATACTGATAAATTACCTGAGAAAATATGATAAGAGGAAATGAAGAAAAAGTCCAGAAATATTCAGCCTCCATAAATATTGATCACTTAGTTTATTTTCATAGCAGCATTAAAACAGAAATTCAGTGAGTTTACCTATAATGCACATACATGGCTTTCTTTTTGAATTAAAAACGTCAAATTGAATACTGGCAAAAGTACAATTAATGCCATCTTTATGTTGCCTGACTCAGCCCTGGCTACTAACGGAATGCTACACAAAAAATTAGGGGCTAGGTGCTGTCATGTCGGACACAGGACAGCCTTACACATGTGATACAGAAACAGAACTGGCATTTCAAACAAAATGCTCCAGCACTTTGTGCTCACAATGAAATCAGAGCAGCACTGCTCTGAAACACAGCATTGAGCACAGGGGATTGAGGTACTTTCACAGAACATTGCACAAAATTATATAGATAAGAAAACAGCCCTAAACTTACCAATCTGAAATCCATGATAGCCTTAGCCATTAATTTTCCTAAGAAGCGAAACTTCATCTTAACCTTTGCGATATGAGCTGGCTTAGCTGTCCTACCAAAGGGAAGCGCAAACAGGCCCTGGAGGTTTTGAATATACTTGGTCCCTTCTTGGCTTCCTGTAAAACAAACAAGTCACTGAACTTCAGATGAAGTTTTCCAAACAAACAAAACAAAACCTGGTAACTAAGAACATTACAATATTCAGTATTTACAAAACTGAATCAAGAGCCTCTAAACTAGAAAGCTTTCCCACTGGATAAATGAGAAAATAGAGGCAAAAAGAAATGAAAGGCAAAGAACACAGCCCCAGCAGAGACTAACCAGAATGGAGAGGCCCCCCTTACCTGATCTGAGTAATACAAATTGACCAACTCACAGCTGCACATTACCTTTTGGGTTGCTAAGAGTTACTTCTTCACCTCTCCAGAGACCCAAATCTGCCCTCTGTAGTTCCTGAGAAACAAGTGCATAAAACTCCAGTGTCGGCCCAAGACCTGTACCAACCTAGAAAAAAAATAAAAGAATCATTTTAGAAATTGATTTTTTTTTTTTTTTTTTCCTGACAACCTCTTGGTAACTTGTACACTCACACAAGTGTTTGCCAGGAAGCACAAGACTGTTTTCCAGAATAGACATTCCCTGAGTCTTGAGCATGGGAAACCCTTTATCATCTCCTCTAGACTCAATTTCAATTGTATGGCTCAAAATTCCTGCATCAAGCATAAATGCTTCCTTTAGTGAACAACATGGTACTATTTATATATGCTTATTTTTCTCTTTAAAGGAATGATCATCCCCAAAACAACTCAAGTTCCACATTCTCAGGAGACACCTCCCAATCTCCTTCAATTAGTTTGACTCTTTCATATGCCATTTTGGGGTTTTAACACTATTCCATTACATACTTCCAAGTTTTAAATGGAGAATTATTTTAATCTCTTTGAATCTCCATAGAGTTTAACACACATTTAATAGGAATGCAAGGGGTAATAAAATTCAAGGCCTGAATTCATGTCAGCAACCAGAAGGATTAGTCAGTGGTCATTGAAGTCCAAGGGCACACTGGAACCCCAAGATAATTATCAGTGTCACACACATGCACATGTGTGCAAGAGCACACCATCAAGGTAGTGGAGATGGGGGCTGGAACATCTGGTCCACTAGTTTAGTTTGGAGACTAGGCTTTGCTATTTAAGAATAAAATTCAGCTGGGCATTAGTGGTACATGCCTTTAGTCCCAGCAATTGGGAGGCAGAGGCAGGTGAATTTCTGAGTTGAAATTTCTGTCTTGAAAAAACCATGAATGAATGAATGAATGAATGAATGAATGAACGAACGAACAAATGAATGTATGTTCATTCAGAGGGGACTGTTCAGCTTACAAAGTGTCTACATGACAGCAGTTATCAACATGCTTGCAGCAGGGTTCACAGACTCAGCATTCCTTCATGTTCTATCAAGATCCCACCAGTTTAGACCATAATAAACAAAGACAAGCAATAAGAAACTAGTATCACAGTTCAAGATTATAATCTGACAACAACCTGCTCAAGTGAGCACAAACTCAGTGTGAACAAAGGGCATTATTTTATTATTGCTACACTTACTTTTTAAAATGTCCACATGATCTCAAGAGTTGATAAAGTCTACCATATTTAATTCCAATTTTCAAAGCAGTGACTGTTTACACCCAGAAAGTCCTTTCTGATTACCTCCCACCCTTTTCAAAGAAGTCCACACGAATAACTGGGTGTCACTCTTTAACCACAAGTGAGTGCTGCAACAGAAATCTGGTAGTCCACCTTTGGCTTTTCTTATTCCCCACAATCAAAACTAGCCATTATACAATATAAGTTCTGGCTTAAAAACATTTCTAAACTGATGATTCTCTACACCCTCTTTTATTGGATCTACTTGAGCTTGCTGAGTGACCACATACATTAGTGTCTCTAATATCCTACATACTGTATTAACAGTGACATTTCCTAAGAAAAGCTTTCTTATTCACTCAAAGCACAGCCAATACTTTTACAACAGCCTAACAGCCCATATGATCCCTACTTCCAGCATCACTGACCTTGTGACTCCTATTGCTCTATCCTAACTTACTAGTAACTCTAGCCACCTTGATCCCATGATAGTTGAAACACATTTGTCCTCTGCTAGAACCATTCTCCCCAACAGCAAGGGCTTGGTTCCAAGGCAAATGTCACCTTACAACAACCCCTTTACCCAACATGTTCTATCTTTTTTAATCTTTCTTGACCACATGGTTTAATGTGAGAGGGGGGGGGGGATGAATTTTAAAAAGCCTTCCAAAACTAAAAGAAAACCTACACAATGGTAGGGATCTTGTTTATTTTGCTCTCCATTTCCAGCCACTGAAGGAAAGGAAAAGATTAGACATTAAGTGACACATGTTGTCCACGAGGTGGCACTCCAGGGCCATTTAATTCCCTTTTCACAAAATTAACCCAAAAATTTCTCTTAAATGGTTATTTCTAAAAGTCAGGAAAAAAGCTGTTCTGAACTCATATAGGTCTACTTAATAATAACTATTTATTCATACCTGTGTGTCTGCATATGCAAATGCATGCATGCATGTGTAACCCAACTGTTCAAGTTTCAAAGGACATTTTGTGTTAGACATTTCTCTTTTCATCATGTGAATTTCAGGGATCAAACTCAGGTAGGCTTGGTGACAAGTGCCTTTACCCACTGAGCCAGCCCTAGGTTTTATAATTTGAAGATTAAAACCATCTCAAAGAAGTTTGTTTTCTATTTTAAAGGGAGGGAAGAGATAGGAGAGAAGGGGAGGGTAAAGGAGGAGGGAAACAGGGAGCAGAGAAAGAAAGGGGGGCGCAGAAAGGAAGAAGTAAAACATTTTTAGGACATAGGTGACCTGGACTGGGCCTCAATTCAGCCAGTCCCCTGCCTGCTTTATTGATGTATGAAAGCTAAGGATATTTGTTAAATGACTGGTAAACATCTTGAATGGTATATTTCAAGGTATCTAAAAATATGAACTACAGATTTTGGTGACCAAAAAAAAAAAAAAAAAAAAAAAAAAACTTTATTAAAAACTGTTTCTAAATGAGGGTTTAATCTGTAGCTCAAGATGGCCCTAGCCATCTTAATTCCTTAAAGGGTTTAGGAATGTTAAAAGAATGATGTGAGTGTATGTTCAATACAAATGTTTGTGTGTCAAGATGCATGTATGGAAGAAAATCAGAGGATTAAGCTCAGGCTGTCAGGCTTGCAAAGCAAGTATCTTCCTCCTTTACTTGTGGAACCATGTAGTCGTACCTCCAGAACCCCAACACAAATGTTTTATTTATTCCCTTAAGTGGGTTCCTTCATTTTCCCAGCACTGATCCTTATTATACCCTTTCCTTTCATGAACATTATATAGATATGTGCATAATTATCACAGGAAAAATCCTATTTCTTATTTTGCACTTAAACCCCTGAAAAATGGAGAACTTAAAATGTATCATTAAAGTGAAAGTAGACCAAATCTTTTTTTAAGATAAATTTCTCAACTGCCTTTCAGAATTTCACAGTACCAATATGCACAAATGACATTTTATCAAGAGTACAAGTTAAAACACCATCATGGAGTCCAAAACTCACTTACCTCATTTTCATACTGGATTTCTAACATGGCCCGAGAACTACCAAGGTCCTGCATCACAGACTCAGCTTGTTTTAGCAGCTCCTCTCTGTTCACAGTGCGCTAACAAAGGAAATGGATATGAAGAAATAATGAATGTTCCAGGTAGCACTTACTGCAATGCAAAACAATACATTTCACTGTTAAAAATTACTCTTTTAAGCACATCCCTCAGGAAGGCTCAGTAGCTGCACTACTAAAGACATATTAACAAGTCCCTGAAATGGACCAGATTCACTACTCTCCATGCGAGATTAAACAATAAAAAGATGAGAATCCCTTTCAGGAAAGTAAAGCTGAGCTGCAAAGAACACTCTCCAAGGAGAAGAGCTGCAAAGATGACTCAGAGACCAGAAGTTACCCTGAAAGAAAGATAAACCAACTGTGTTGCCTAGAAAAGATTTAGACCAACTGTGGCACATAGAAAGGACATTCTCCAACATGTTGAGCTGCCTGTAGGCTGTGCAGTGTGCTCCAGGTTCCCAGCTTTCACCCACCCATGCTGGGGTAGGCTTTGATAATGCAATTATCTTTTGAGTTATTTTTGCCCATGTAAGTAACCCCTCACCCAGATTCCTATAAATAACCCTAATAAAATTCATCTTTACCATGTTGGACTTTGATGGTTGTCTGTACTTTATTTTGTTATAGATTCCTTAACTGGGGTTATAGACACGAATTATGTTTCCCTAGGAAAAGTTTTGTTGGACAACACAAGTATTCTCCATATACAAAAGAAAGCTAGATATAAGTATAATTACTAATATAACCTGAATCATGGCAAATTCAGAAAATTCAAGTTAGAGAAGAAAAAAAAATCTTTGCTGCTTTGCCAAACAGTGATGTAATTCAGGGAATGTTTATACTTAGATGATACAGAAGTAGGTGTGGAGATGAGAGGAGAGAGGTAAGTTAGAAAACTTCTGGGCTCTGAACTGCCCTGCTATATGAACAAGATGCCGCCTAACAGGATCATGAGGATGATAAAGGTCCTATCATTTCAAATCACGGCAGGCACAGCCAATGATGGACTCTTCATGAGATAAGTAAGTAACATGATTTGCTGTTAAGTACAGTTACCCGAGTGTTTGTTAGTTTCTAATTATAAGCCCTCCTTCCTCCTTTTGCTATCCCTAATGGCTCTTTGAGACTTTTGAGATTAAAAACTTGAGGACACAAAACACAACACAACAAGAGAACAGTGAAGGTCAGCCAAGTAGTAGTGCATGCCTTTAATCCACTTAGGGAGGTGGATCTCTGAGTTCAAGGTCAACCTGGTCTATAGATTGAGTTCTAGGATGACCAGGGATACACCACTATATGCAGGAACACCAGTGTAAGTCAAAAAGCTAGGACTGATCTCACATGAAATGGTTTAGGCACAACTGCAAGCCAAGATTAGAAGCAACAATTGAATTGACTAGGACAGATTCAAAATATGTAAGGGATTCTGTTCCACTCTCTTCCAAATGTACTGACATTCTATGTGAGTAAAATGCATCTAATACACAAAGTCAACTTTAAAAGAGAAGCTTTTCACATTAAAAAAAAGAAGAAGAAATTAAGGTGTGTTAGTAAGCATTGTGGTAACTAAAAGAAGAATGCTATATCAAAATAACAGAAGACCCCCCCCCCCCAAAAAAAAAAAAAAAAAAAGACAATACAGTTTCAAGAAACTTGAGGGAAAATATACTAACAGGTGATTTTTAAAAAGATAAATGATAGAGTTTAGCAATTAGGAGGGCTTGCTACTTGGTTCCCAGGCCCGACACCAGGCAGCTCACAACATCCAGCTGAAGGGAATCAAATACCTTTACTTCTAGCCACATGCATAAACACACTCACACACAGACATAAGATCATTGAAGGCTGTTACTTCACAGGCAAAATCAGATAAAGCACTTTATGTCCTGCCTTTCATTTAGAAAACTCAGCATAAATACTCTTAAGAAATACTTACCTTTTTTCTATCCAATCTAGGTGCAACTCTGCTGTCTTGTGAATCAGACTGGTTGATTTCTGGGTTGGTATCAAGTAATCTTTGCATTGCCGGTCCCGATCAAATGCAGTTACATAAAAAAGCATTTGTCGGGTATCAAAAGGAAAGAAAAATGGGCTACAAAAGATAAAACATTGATTTACCATCTGGATGAGAATCAGAAGACATTTAAAAAACATCAAAATCTATATTGGAAGCATCTTAATGACATAATACACTGGTGACATACACATTTAATCTCACTACTTGGAAGGCAGAGATGGGAGGATCTCCATGAGTTCAGCAAGCCTGGTCTACATAACAAAATTAAGATACAGGATAGCCAGGACTACATAAAGGGACCCTGTCTCAAAAAAAAAAAAAAAAAAAACAACAAACAAAAAGGCCAGACAGTGGTAGTGCTGACCTTTAATCCCAACACATCCAAGGCAGAGGCAGGAGGATCTCTGTGAGTTCGAGACCAGCCTAGTCTACAAGAGCTAGTTCTAGGACAGCCTCCAAAGCCACAGAGAAACCTTGTCTCGAGAGAGAGAGAAAAAAAAGAAACAACAACAAAACAAAAATCTTCATAAATCTTTAACAGCTTTGTTGGCATGGAGTTTTACTATGCTGCCCAGATTGGCTTTAAAATTCTTGGGGAGAACAGTCCTTCTAAAATCTCTCAAATGGATGGGCCTGAAACATCACACCAAACTCTTGATGACATCACTAAATGTTGAAGAATCATGTATTCTATATGTCTTTCTATGTGAAATCAACAATTGTGTATCTATCCACAATCACCTTAAACCTATTCCAAAGCTTTTAGGACATGCAAACCCATGCCATAAAAGCTCAGCAACATTCTAGACTCTACATGTAAGAGTTAACGGCTTAGCATTTTAAAAAAAAAAAAAAGATTGCCAAGAACAAGCTCCTTGTTTTCAAAGAATGGATCCTGTAGCCAAGACACTTCCTACAAGGAGTTTAAGGGTTTGATTTCATTTTGCTTTTTGAAAAAAGCTCTTGAAATGTCTGTTTTGTACAATATGGCAACATGTAGGGATATGGTGACACCAAGGAAAAACTATAGTATCTAGTTCAAGAAAGATTCAGAAACCCAAGCAGCCACACCTCTGGAGTATCACTTTTAGGAAGGCAAAGGACTTTACTATCCTTAGTCAAATATCCTTCAGTAAGTTTGCCAAGTTGTCAACAAATATTACACTACAGGTCAAGATCTGAGCACATCAACTATACAAATCAAACCAAGTAAAGACCAACACCCCATTAACATTTACAAGTTTATCAAAGGGACTGCCTTACCAGGTTTTTCCTAGCTCGGTGAGCCATGTTGGGATGTTTCCTGTCATGATTACTAGAGGATCTTGAAGCTGCCTATTCGCTTTTGCTGTTAACTTACTATTAATAAATTCACTAGTTGGAATAATCTCCTTGCACATCGCATTCTGTTAAAAAAAAAAAAAAAAGTTCAAAACTCTTCCTTTATCCATAAGTAGGTAGGCCTATAGATTTCACCAGGTTTTTACATACAATAGCAAGTCCCATTTCTGAAACTTCCTGTACCCAAACCCTATGAACCTGCTTCCCTCATTCTTCCCCACACTATGTAAGAAATGAGGTATGCAACTGTTTACTCAATATAAATCTTTACATGAAGAAATGAGTGCTAACTAGATTTATGTCAACTTGACACAAACAATAGTCATCTGAGAGCAGGGAATCTCAACTTGGTCATGGTATTTCATCCAAGCAGTAGAAACCCTAAATGAATAGGAGAGAAAATTGGTAGCAAGATTGTGAAGTATTGCTGTGACAGACCTTGACCATGTTGTCTTGTGGAAGGTTGTGGAAGGACCTTTGATATTTGGGTTGAACAACCAGTGAGCATTCAAACCTTGGTGAGCTGAGCTGTGGGAGTGTGGAGGATAAGAAGCCTGAGAGATGCAGAGGATGGAAGCCTAGCTTGTGAAGTTACAGGGGAAGTTTTGAGAGACACTGGAAAATTATCATATCAGGACCACTGCATATTTTGAATTAAAAACCTCTGGCTCTTGTCAGATAGGGCTCAAGTCTCAAGTTAATTCAATTGTGACTAACAAGAGACCAGCACCAGAACCTTTGTGTTACTCTGACAATTAATGCTGGTTAGCTAGAGCAGAGAAATTAGCAGTGATTACGAAGAAACTAGAATCACTGAGATGAAATCTCCTGGAAAGTGTTTCCTCAGAGTCAACACACAGAAGCTGTGTTCCAGAGGTAACCAAGGTTTTTTCCTTGAGCTTGCAACTGAACCTGACAGTTTAAGAGTCAACCAGGTGGTACTCATTTTGAATACATGAAGGGGTTATAAATAGCAGTTGAGGTTTGACACTGGCGTGGCTCAAGTCACTGAAGAGACTTGAGTCCAGCAGAGGCTCTTGGTGAAAGGGCAGCCCAGATGCAAAAGACCCCAACATTTTTTGAGACGCCAGTACCATGGGATGATCACCAAGGACAGCAGCAGCATTGGAATGGAGCTTAGAAGACAAGCAGTCGGCACAGCAGAGGAAGCTAGAAGTGACCCAATTCCCTTGGAGGAACCGTAAGATAGTGAGTGGATCCCAGATATTGGAAATTGAGTTATTTAAACTGTTGGAGTTCAGTTTTGCATTGTTCAGATTGGTACTGTGCCCTGATTCTTTCCTCTTGAAGAAAGAGAAGCATTTAACTTAATTTTGACTTTTACATTAGCCCACAATTGAGAGACTTTGAACTTGTAAAAGATTTTGGATTTTAAATTTTTTAAAGGAGATTTGGGTAATTTTTTTTTTTTTTAAAAAGACTGTGGGACTTTATGTTTTATGTTGCAATAATATTAACATGTTGTGGTTTAACAGTGATATGCTTTTGTGTCAAGTTGACATGAGATTAGTTGTGCTAGCTAGTTTTATGTATGTCAAAGTGACATAAGCTATACTCATTTGAGAGGAAGGAGCCTCTATTGAAAAAAAATGCCTCCAAAAGACTGGGCTGCAGGCAAGCCTGTAAGATCGATCGATCTATCTATCTATCTATCTTTACTTCTTTCTTTCTTTTTCTTCCTTTCTTCCTATTTTTGTCTAAAAGAGAAAGATATTTCTTAATTGGTGATTGATTTGGGGGGGGGGGGGAGCATAGTCCATTGTGGGTTTGTCCACCACCAGGCTGGTGGTTCTGGATTCAATAAAACAGCAGGTTGAGCAAGCCATGACAAGGAACAAGTCAGTAAAGTAAGCAGTATTCTTAAATGGCCTCTGCATCAGCTGCTGCCTCCTCCAGGTTCACGCCTTGCTGAGTTCCTGCCCGAACTTCCTTCAATGATAAACAGTGATATGGAAGCCTAAGCCAAATAAACCCTTCCTCCCTACTTGCTTTTGTTCACAGTATTTTGTCATAGTGATAGAAACCCTAACTAGGACAAAATGTTCAGTTATTTCTTTAAACAATAAAAGACTTAATCCGAGAATATTAAGTTCCACAAATGAGTTCATTGTATACATCAATCATTGTTTCTTTTTCTAGTGTAATAGGACATTCATTTACTAAATAAAAAACTGTAAGATGACACACAGGATTTTATGAAGAGACATTACTCACATCATACAAGTAATACCAGTATCGACTGATGGCGTGTAAAACTCTTAAGAGGAGGATCACATCTAAAGATGGGTCTTCAAAGGTAATATTTTCAGGTGGTGTGGGAATGAGGTAAACTTCTAAAGGATTTGCTACTGATGGACACACTCCATCTAAAGAATAAAGAAAACTTTGAGTTTTGATTAAAGTAACAATAAACCTACAGGCCCAGAGTCAGCTTCACCATCTGAAGCTGTGTGGTGTTTAACTTCTTGGTATCTCAATAGTTTCAGACATTTCTTCCCTTTTAACATAATGCACAGGCATATAAAATGTTCAACTTCCCCTGACAAACACACAAACCCAAACAACAGAAGGAAAATAAATCCTTTGCATTCCTACCCTGTAACTGTCCTCTGAAATTAAGAGCCAGTCTGTTTGCTGGTGACAAGACAAAGCCTCCAGAAGTCTCTTCTTTAGTTACTGAATGCATTTAACCCTTTACAAAGCCATGAATCCTTAAAATACTAGAAGGTACTAATTTTTCAGTTTTAATTTTATAGTTAATTCTTGTTTACTAGATATTAAAGTCAAAGATTTAACTTAAAGTAATCATACTACAGTAATTTATATCTTAATTATACCCAAAGCTTTCTGGAGCCTTAAATGGTTTTGAGGAGGAATGCATGCAGGCCAGAGCCTCTTGACAGTCTGCTTTCCTCAGTGTGTCACCTTACCATGCCATAACTCATCGTGCTTCTTTGCATTTCTGGGGGAGGTTTTTGTTGGAGCTGTTTGGGCTCTCCCCCTTTTGCCACCAACACAATCTTTACTACTTTCTTCATCCTCTCTCACAGGTTTGTACCTATAAGGATAAGATAATATAAAAATCAAAAGGAGATGTTTAAATGTGAAAATTATTCAACAAAGCTAACATCTAAGTCAGAAAATTCCTCCTAAGAGTTCTCTGAAGTATACCCTCTTGCTCCCTATTTGGATTCAGAGTTACCAAACGTTTGTCTTCCCAAAAGAAAGCAGTAAGTAAGCAAGTCTTCCCAGGAAGACTTTACTTTGGGAAACACTGCATCCAAATGCTATAGGACTCAGAGCTACCAAACTTATAATCTAATACCACATTATCATTTTGAATCCAGTAAAGACCCCAAGGTGAATCAAAAAGTAAATTAACTGCCTATAAACATGCTTTCTAGTAGACAGAATGAGGAAGTAATGATCACATACATATACGCATTATTAAATATTGAAAGGCTTATTAGGTTCTCCCTCTCCTCACAGAATTGGTCCATTTATTTAGTAAGAATTTCAAAACAAAGATCATATACTCCTAAGAGAAACCAGTTCAGACTTACCATATTGTATGAGTTTTTGTCCAAATACCAGCTCTTCCCAGAGGATTGCTCTCATCATCAGTAGATTCCCTTTCATCTTCAGCCTGTACACTGAACTGCCGCACTGCTTGGTATACCGTCATGTTATATGGTAGTAAATGTTCTCCAATATAAAACTGTAGCCTATGTCTTACATTTCCTGAATTTAAAAACTGAGCAGCCTGAATAAAGCAAAAAAAGGTTCATATAAGCACAACTACTGACATCTATACATTAACAAAGACATATCTGCTGAGAAAACAAGACCTGTGGTGGGTGTTTGAAACTACAGATCCTCTGGAAGCCCTAACATTCCAATTATCAGTCATTGAAGGGCTTAAAGACAGAAATGCTCAGAGATGGAATTTTGTTTTAAGTATGAGGATACTTGCATATACATAACGATGGGACCCCAGTCAAGGCAATTCATATTTTGCATACACAGCTTTGAAGACAAATATTGGTACACTTAGTGCAATTCCCATTTACTCTACAATCTACCACATATAGGCAAATGTAACATCCTTTGGATTTCAGATTTTAAATTCATTTTAGGGATATACTCAATTTATATTAAAAATATGTCTATTTTTCCCCTATACATACACAATTAAAAATGTTTCAATTCATAAGTAGATATAAGAAACAACAATAATTACATAAGCACATTAAAATAAATTATTAATTACTAGAACAATTATTCATTTTTGTGATTTCCCCCCAACAATGGTTGATATGGTGCCATTTGAATCCAGGAAGGCTAAATCATGGATATGCCATTAAGTACACACTACACTAGAAGACTGTGTAAAAAGTACCTTACCAGAGACTCATCTATTTCCTCATCTGATCCATCATCATCACTGTCTTCATCATCTTCTCTTACTCTTCCATATCCTATGTACCAAAGGGAGGTGGGGTAGAGGGGAGTAAAAGAGGAGATGGTTATCTAGGAATTTTAAGTGGCAGATGAAAGTTTATATACTTTGGTTAAACTTGTATTTTCTTTAAAAAATAGTAGACATTCTGTTCTGATCTATGAAAAAAGAGCTACAAAATTCTGAAATACAGAACACTGCCTATTAAGGAAGTTTAACATATGCCCATTTCTAGTAGGAGCAGAGATTCCCACTACCTAAGGTTTATCAGGAACAACAATATACCCTTCAATGCTAATTTCATAACGACACAGGTGAAGTACATAGACGGAAAATACCTCTAACCACAAGGTATCTTTCAATAGCTTGCACCAAAGCCAGGGGGTCAATCTTGACAGGACCACCTTTCCACTGCTTCACATTTGCACAGTCTGGGTGTCTTTGTAACTGACATTTTAACTGATGTGTGTTGAAAAATTTTAAAGCTTGTGATCCTCTGTTGAGAGAAAAGCTCAAGATAATTTAAGAAAAAGGGTTATTCTATTATTTCCAGGCAACATATTAGCACTTTAACTAAAAAGATAACAAAATCTTCCTTTTCTTATGATACAAAGCACTTAAAGATTTAATAACAAATCAAATTATTCAATATAGTTGCTATAAACAACAACTAAAAGAGTTGGATTTAAAATATAAATAACATGTAAGATTTTTTTTCAATGAAGATTACAGAATTCCCTAACACTTATAAAACTAGTAAGAAAGCACATTTTTATTCAACTCAAACTTCAATATGATCAGTTACATGTTAAAACCCATTAAAATGTAGTAGAGTAAAACACTTTTACAAAATAAATATTTTATAGACCACACGCAAAAAAAAATTATTGGGCCAGGTAGTGGTGGCACATGCCTTTAATCCCAGCACAAGGGAGACAGGGACAAGTGGATCTCTGAGTTTGAGGCCAGTCTGCTCTACAAAGTATGTTTCAGAACAGCCAGAGCTATTAGAGAACCTTGTCTCGAAAATAAATACATAAATGAATGCAAAAATAAATACTAGAATAAAAAAGTTGGAGAAGTATTACATTATTAAAACTTATCAATATAGAAAAATAATGGGTTTCAAAAAAAATATTGTCAACCCAATCACTGATTTTTACTTACTTTAAAAATACTAGCTGTTAAAATACATGGTTTGAGCTAAGAGTAGTGTCACATGCTTAATTTTCAGCACTTGGGAGGCAGAGGCAGGCAGGACCAAGTCTACAAAGAGAAATCTTGTCTCAAACAAACAAACAAACAAAAAAATAGGTAAAATACACAGCATGATCTTACCATGACCTTATCAGAACTTTCATGTTTTCCTTTAACAATTCTGGTAGCAAGTGGACATACCCAGGTAATGGTCCTTACCTGCCTCCAGATCCATTTCCACTAGGGAAATCATGCACTTTGACTGGAAACTGTTCCATTTGGCTGAGGCAGTTATTCATTTTGTGAACTAGTGCCAACAAAGGCGCGTGGCCCACTGGTTCTACTCTTCCAATGGGCTCTTCTCCCGGAAGCTAGAGTTATAAATACACCAACGTTAAACATGGCCTTTTGAAAAGTCAACTCTCCACAACACAAACATTTTAATAAGAAGTTTGACAAATGGAGATTTATCTATTAATTTCCTTATCTTTTATAATAGACAATGTTTCCAAATGTTTTCTCTTTTTTGATTTTTTTTTTTTTTTTAACACGAATTAGTTGTTTTGCCTGCTTGTATATCTGTGTATAGGCATTGGATCCTTGGAAGTGAAGTTACACACAGTTTTCAATTGCTATGTGAATGCTGGGAATTGGACCTGGGTTACTGGGAATGAGCAGCCAAAGCTCTTGCAACTGCTGAGCTATCTCTCCAGCCCCCAAACAACATTAGACAAGATATAAAACATTAGATATATTCCTACACTTGCACCACAAGCATGGAAAATGAGATTTAAAACAAAACAAAATCAGTATCAATACCATTTCTGCCTTTAGGCAGTGTTCAAAAATAACTATGTACACTTAAAAGGGGCACGGTTAAGTAGTTTTACTAATAAACAATAATCATTAAGCTCATTACACCAAATATGCAGAAAACTACTTTCTGAGTTAAGACTTTTCTAAAGCACTTGTAATAGGAGGTCCAGTCAACAGTACTTGAAAGTAGTTAGCTTTTACTCTTAGCTACTAGGGGCAAAGGGAAAAAGTGGGAGGGAGAGCTTACAGACCCTTTCCTTGTAATCGGTATTATAGAGATGGTTGTTAAGCATCGTTTATGAACAAAATGAAAACAAATAGAAATATTGTATCAATCTTCCTATCATAACCTCAGCAAGTATTAGTAAGTGAAAATGCTATTAACGGCTATGAGGAGGTGGGGAGGATGAAGAAGATACTTGACAAAGTTGATGTGGGTGGGACCTCAGGTCACTAATGGTTAAGAAAGGGGATTTTTTTTGTTATTGTTTTTTAATGCTACCCAGGCTTGTCTAGGACTCACTTTGTACCAGAGAATGACCATGCTGCCTTGCCCTCCAAGTGCTGAGATCTTAATCATGGGCTTCATGTCTGGTTTCATTTTACTATCTATTTTATGACACATAAAAAGAATCTAGGCATGGTAACTCATACCTTTAACACCAGTACACCTAGGAGGCAGAGGCAACAGATCTCTGAATTCCATGCCAGCCTAATCTACATGGTAAAACTTTGTCAATAAATAAATGTCAAGAGAATCTAACTGAATAGGCAACACACAGTACATTGTTATTGGGACATAAATATATGTACTTGTTAGCACCAACTCTTAAGACGGGACCATTATTAACTTACTGGAGAAGAAAAAAATACATGTAGGAATCGCTTTAACCGGATCTCTCTGCTGACAGCATCTTTTTCACTTTTAGATGTCAAGTACATCAACAGCTGTTTCACAAACCCACTATGTTGGATTTCAAATGATGAAACATCTGACTCGGAGACTATGCTACGGATTTCTACAAGGCACTCAGCTCCACCATCCACCTGAAAGAGTGGAAAAGAGGATTCTATACTGATTTAAACAGTACAATTTATATTTCTCCAATAGGAATCAAAAATATATTCTCAATGGTTTTTAAAAACAAACATGAATCCTATGAGCTACAATATAACTTGCCAGGCAAGATGTGGCCACTGGTACAATACTGGCTCAACTTTTACTGGGCTAATCTGAAAACCACTCGACAAGAGGAAAAATCATTTCTAGTAAGTACTATAAACCTGGTTAAATTCCAATGAAGGTCAAAAGCTCCTATTACTGTTGTTTTGTTAAATGGCCAGGGTCAAAACACAAATAATCAGATCAGTGTTGGTCAGAGAAAGTTTTTTTGCAATAGGAAATAATATGCAGTCATAACTGTTGAAGTGCTAAGAAAAATATCTTTTCACCATTCAGTCCAAAGTAGAACATCTATTACCATTCCTTACAAGGCTCAGGGAACATCACAGAAAGGTATCTCATGATGAAAACCAGGTGTTCATAACACAAAGTTTTCCATTTAACCAATGCAGATTTCTATTTAGGGATTAAAAAATGTAATACCACAAACTCCAATCAAAGGGGCTAACAAAAAATTACATCATTATATTCACCAAAAATAGGACATGCTATCTCTACCATGTAGAATACATTTAAAAACAAAAATAAACACAGAAGAACAACAATGACTACTTGTAGAACAATGACTATTTGAGAACCAGAGAAACAGGGAACAAGAGAGGGTAATGGGAGGGGAAATTGTGTACAAAGTACATAATATACAATGTATGAACTAGTCATGGTGAAGAACATGACTTTGTACAATTAATATTTTACTAACTTTCTCAAATTAGAGTAAGGCTCAGAAAGCCAGATAATGAAACCTGCTATGACTTTAAGTTAATAAACTTAATATATTTATGAAACATCTTGAAAATAAGATCGGAAATTACAAAAAAACATAAAACAATAAAGAATTAGATGAAATGCTCATGATAAAGTTCAAGCTGCTCCAAGTAAATCCTATGAATCTACAGATAAAGTTAGTTATAATAGTTATAAGCATTCAGAAAAGACATTCTTCTGAATTGTCATTTGTCAAGAAATAGGGGACATAAAGAACGCAACCCAATGGCAAGTCAAGGGTAAACAAGCAAAAGAAATCAGTTGTAGAAACAATTTGTTTCTACAACTATCTACCAGCAAACAAGATGCACTGCACAGAGTACCTGGAGGTTGAGTTGTTCAGTTGCAGCACAAAGTCTCTGAAGTACATTCAAGGCAGGGTTGCTTCCATCCATATTCTCAGAACTAAAATAACGTTCAACAAATTTATGTGCCTGCTCCTTAATCCAACCTTTAATTTTTTCTCTACAAGAAAGAAAAGGAGATATTAATGTATCCATGTAGATTTAAAAAAAAAAAATGTACACTGAAAGTCAGATTAGGGACCTATAAATATTTCACAGGTTAAGGTGCTTGCCACAATGACCCAAGCTCAATCCCCAGAATTCAATCACATGGTAGAGGGAACCCACTTCTACAAGTTGTTTTCTGACTTCTGCAAGTACTGAGACACAGATATAAAGGAAATAAAATTATAGCTCACTTAAAACACTTTTTGGCCTATGATCATTACTGTAATTCAGATTAAGCAAATTTAGTTTCATTCTGAAAACAAACTAAAATGTATTTATAGAACTGTTTAGATACTTAGAATATATTTCAGGTCATCACTTAAAGAGTGTTAAGATGTTCTAATTTTCTAAGTGTTCATATCCAAATACAAATTTAAATAATACTTGAATAAAGGACAAATATATCTACATGGTCCAATGCTGTTCCCTAAAGAGATGAGGTGAAGGTATACCAGAAACATGTGACCAGGCTGTCTATAAACTTTAAAAATACATTTGCTTAATTATTTTTATAACTAATTCAGAGAATCAGCAGTCAACTCGAACAAATTAAAAGTTATCTTTAAAATAAAATGCCACTGGGAAAATATCTTATTTATAGAGGAAGTAGTCTACACAGGTACTCTACCTTAAGTGCCTCCCAAGAAAGGCATTCCCATATGACCCTGACACTGGTAAGAAATTAGAATCTGACATAGATCTAAGTACTTTTTCAAAATAACAGCTGCTCTCAGCTATAAATCTTCAAATTCCACTAAGGAGGCAGAAGAAATTCATTAAAATGTACAAAGAGAAAATGAAAGCATAATTCAGTAAAAAGGTTCCATGTAGAACAAAAGTAACTAGAGCTGTCAGATGGTTATAATATTGCTACAGTTTTTATATGCAGAGAATAGGTTTGAAACCACAGGCGGGTCTTGAGCTATATACATCCTAATAAGGATCTCACTCATCTTTAACTTGAGAACAAATTGAACCAAGTTCACATATAACTTCCATGTGATGATTGTATACTCAATACAGTCATATTGAAGGACTCCCACCCCCAACCCCAGCACAAACTTCACCTATTATTGGATATGGTGTCTTTTGAGGCTGCCCGAGCAAGACCACTAACTCCTGCAGATCTTGCAGGCTCGATGTTGTTGCTGTTGGACTGTGCACTTAACCTTCCCCATGTTTTTGGATTCAAGCTTGCCAGGAAGGAAGATTTAGGTGACTGAGTAGTGGTGGGGCTTTTAGCTATAAAGAGAAAAGAATTACATTCAAATCATTTCAAAAAAACTGAAGAAAAATCAAAAAATTCAGTCTTAATATAGGAATTAAGAGCACAAATCATGAGGAAACTTGTTTTGTCATCTTCTCCTCCATCTCCCACCAATTCACCAAGGGACCCACCTTGATTGTCTACTTTGTCATCATCTCTTGGAGGTGAATACTTTGGCCTTCTTGGCCCTCGTTTTGGCAGTCGTTTTCTCTTAAGAACATCACTTAATCGACTGTTGCATGGAAAAACAGAGGATGAGGTTAGCAATTACCACTGAAGAACCCAGGTAAGTCAGTAGAGACAGTAAAATGAATAACAGTATCAAAACAATTTGCAGACTGATTTAATATGGAATCTATAAGTCATATTCTATAGGGACTACAGAGACAGAAAATGAATTACTAACTGATAAAAACTGAAGGCTTAATTTTATTCATATCCAATTTTACAAAATATAATGAATTAAAAATACAAAGCACAGTTTAAAAAAAGTAAATCAAACTAGTATATTTCTTCCCCAACCTAACTTACAACAGAACATACATGGGCCTTACTATTCATACCATAAAAATATTCTAATTACTTACAATATCATATCCAAAAGGTACAATAATGGTAATAACATCATAAATACACTAAGAATTCCCACTAATGTTTTTATAAATCTACTAAGGGACACTATGAAAAACCTATTTGGAACTAGAACCAGTATTAAGTGAATTGTCTACAGCATCTTTTACCACAGTTGTTTAGTTGTTGAGACAGTGTTTCCATATTACCTCAGGTTGGATCTCAAGTGTATGAGTTTCTTGACTTACCTTCCTTGGCTTTGAGAGTAGGGAAGGCTTCACTTCATCTGCCCAAAGGTTTTATTCTAATAAACACAATATACTATACCATACCTTGCAAGCTACTATTCTTGACGTTAGAAATAATTTCTGAAATTATTTAATAAAAGATACAAAAGAGTGGGCAGATAAAAGAACATTCTAAGGGGATAGCAAGACAGTTCAATAGGTAAAGTACTTGCCAACAAGCTAGACAACCTGAATTCATCGTAAGGAACCACATGATAGAACAAGTGAACCAACTGGTACAAATGGTCCTCTGACTTCCACATTGGCACCAGGACACATGAACACACAAACAAATATGATAAGTAAAATGTTCTAGTTCTGTCCATTTGTGGCTCAAATAACATTTAAATAATGCAAATGATTTCCACCCCCCAAGACAGGGTTTCTCTGTATTGCTATGCAGCTTGTCCTGGAATTAGCTCTATAGACCAGGCTGCCTTCGAACTCACAGAGATCTGCCCACCTCTGTTACCCGAATGCTGGGATTAAAGGCATTTGCCACCAACACCTGGCTTCAAATGACTTTTTTTTAATTGGGAAAAGAATCCCAGAGTCTGGTAATTCTATAAAATAAACATATTTAATATATTCAAATACACAACCAAAAAAATAGATCTTCTGAAAAAAATAGTTCTTACGAAAAGAAGTATGCTGTAACAACTAGTAAAAGAAAAAAAAAAAATGAAGACTATTTCACTTGGAGGACTAAAAAAAGAGATGGTTCAACAGTTAAAAGCATTTGTTTCTCCTTCCAGGAATTGGGGTCTGTTCCCAACACCCACATGAAGGCTCACAACCTTATTCCAGGGCATCTGATGTTCTCTTCAAGCTTCTGAAGGTACCTGAACATTTATGATACACAAACATATACTAAGACACACACATAACAAAAGCAGGAGAAATGCTGTAAGGCCTAGTTTGTACAATGAGTTCTGGACGAGCCAGTGCTATATATCAACATTTAAAACCTGGAATATGGAACAACTTAAGACAAAGTATTTCAAAAACACAGGCTTTCTTTGAACTAATGAGCTATTATATTGTATAAACACACTACTCCTTTATTGAAACTGGCTTAGTAATACTACATTTTAGTTCCAGGACAGACAAGGTTACATAGAGAAACTCTATCTCCACCACCCCTAACACAAAAGAAATAAAGATTACATTGTGTGGGCTATCTCACAGCATCCTGAAACTCATGGAGCACATAAAGACATCTCAGGCAAAAGGGAATACTTTACAGCAAAACTCTGTAATAATTTAACATTATTGTAATGACCAGAGTGTGGAGGAACAATAAGGTAGAAGGCTAAGTGGGAGACAAGCAAACACAACAGCATCATAGGTAGGAAAGTACAAAGTTTAGCAGGCTCCAAGTCTATTTCAGAAACTAGACCAATTAACAATGAAAAGCATAAACTCACCCACTTCCCTGAATTAGTAACCAGTCAAAGCCCGACTTTTTACTTAAGCTCAAGTACACTACCACCACAAGGTGGCAGCAAAAGTCATTCTTCCTTCAATCTAGCCAGATGTACAAGTCAATGGTTCTTCAAGGTATACAAACTTTTAGGATCCCAGTGTGAATATTTTACCAATACGTATTTTACTGGATCCACAGTTAAGAGCACTAGCTTTGATTCCTAGCAGACACGAGTTCAATTCCCAGCACCCACACGGCAACTCACAACCATCTAGTCCAAAGAGGTTGGATGTCCTCTTTTGTCCTCCAAAGGCAATGCACAAACACGATATATACATGTAGGCAAAAAAAAAACACCCATATAGACATATTGTACAGTTGGGCTGGAGAGATGGATCAGAGGCTAAGAGTACTAGCTGCTCTTCTAGAGGTCCAGAATTCAATTCCCAACAACATCATGGTGGTTCACCACCATGTACATGCCACAACAAAGTATACATAATAAATAAATCTTTGTTTTAAAAAGATATATTGTACAACAAAAGGAAAAACATGTATAATTATGCTGGGTACAAATTAAACTGGCTTACTATGTACTCAGTACTGAGTACTATGTACTCAGATGGCAATATTCTAGTTTCTAATATAAAAGAAATAAGACCACTTAAATGTACAATCTTCTAATGCACTGACAATTAAAAACAAAAAATTGAAGTCTCCCAACATCCTACAATACAGCAGAACAACCACAAATGACTTTAAAACTATCATCTATTTACTTTTAAGAAATAGTCATGTATTTGGGAATTGAACTTAATGAGAAGTCAGGTTTGGCCACCTTGCCTATGGTTTCTAATTTGTATTTTTTTTTTTACTCCATCAATACCTGGATATCACAAAGGCACATATGCAGTAATACAAAATAGTTACAAAATTATGGAATTCGAAACAAAGGCTAAGATACTCTGTAACACACATAAACAAACCTAACATGTCTGCACCTTACTTTATTTGGGTTCCAATGTGAATATTGTGCATATATATTTAGTGTATATACAAAACAGGGCCCAAAGTACCTTTCCTAAAGTTATTTTCTTTCCATCCCAAGAATAGAAAAGCTGAGGAAATACTTCAGGGGTAGGGGTAATTGTTAAGTCTGCAAATTTAATCCACACACCACAAAAAAAAAAAGTTTACTCTCAGGTATTTTACTCCCAGTAGGCATCTTGGTTATCAACACGGATAACAGCAAAGTACTTTAAGAATCACAACAAAACTCACCCTTGAGGGCTCAGGTCCAGAGAATCATCTCTGCTATGCTGCAAGCTGGGTGACCCCAGATCAGCAGAGGCATTAGTTGCAGCTGTGGCTGTCCCACTGCTGGCTGGTGTTGTGGACCCCAGGGATCCTGACCCATTTGTACACGCCTTTGGTGGACTTGTCAACAAAGACTCTGATTCTGCTAAATGTTTTACTTGATGCATGACACCTTCAACAGCAATAAGAACAAAAAGAGGTCAGTTTAATCAGGAGTCAAGAACAACATCCATCACTACAAAAATTTTAAATGTTAATCATGATAAACTAGAAATAAAGCCAGGAAGGTGGATGAGCAAAGGAGGAGGAAAGTCCAAGTTTTCATCTTGACTCCATCAGAAAACATAAAATTAAGGGGACTGGAGAGACGGCTCAGAGGTTAAGAGTACTGGTTGCTCATCCATAGGTCCTGAGTTCAATTCTCCCTGCCCACATGGTAACTCACAATCATCTCATGAGATCTGATGCCCTCTTTGGCATGCAGGCATAAATGCAGGTAGAACACTACATAATGAATGAATAAATCTTTTAAAATTTATTGTCTTCTAATCTTCAAGCCAAAATCATATAAAACAGAGCTACGCAAAGCAGAAAATACTCATTTAAGGAACACAGCACACATCATAATATAACCAGGAAGGGAAAAGTAGTCAATTAGTTTCAAAGACTACAAGCAGTACACTGTAATAACACTGCTACCCATAAAGGTGGTAATCAGCACACTGTCAGAGCAAGGAGCTAAAGAGTTTCTACTGTGATAGTATTGACTCTAGCCAGGGAAGCAGATCATACCCAGGAGACAGAGGCAGGTGGATGGATTTCTGAGTTTGATGCCAGCCTGGTCTACCGAGGTAGTTCCAGGACAGCCAGGGCTACATAGATAAAGCCTGTCTTCAGAAGAAAAATCAAAGAAATCCCTCAAAACAACAACAAAAAAGAAGCTTTCCTCCTACAACAGATGGTAATAAATACAGAAACTGAAAGCCAGACATTATACAAATATTGAGACACTTTGGATGCTCAGCCTGAATGGGGTCTCTCCATCAAATCTCTGCCATTCAGGGCTTCGGAAGCCATGTGGAAGAGGTGATGGAAATAACTTTAAAGTCAGAGAGGGTGGAAGACACCAAAGAACTAAGGCTCTGTAAATGACACTGAGGCAGCATGCACCACATAGAGTCCTAGAGCTGAAAGAAGTGGACAAATGCTGCCATCTTCTAAGCCTCTAACCCAGAAGCTTTTTCCAACTAAGAACCACTTGCAAATGAAAATTTTGTATTCTCCAAGGGAGTCTCACTCAGGAAAGAAACAACTCCTAAGGAAATGCTGTAGGCCCAGCAGTAAATGTTCAACAGAAAATGAATTCAACAGCATCTTTGGAGGTTCCTCATTTTAATGCCGTTATCGGGGCTCTTCCTTTTTATGCTCCTTCCTTCCTTCCTTCCTTCCTTCCTTTATGCATGCATGCATGCATACATACATACATACATACATATTCTTATTTATACTCATTTCTTTTCTATTTTTACCCTTCAGATCCTTTTTGTATATATTATGGCTTTCACTGTATTGTTTTTATAGGATTCCTAAGTGTATGAACAAGTGGGTCTCAACATCTATATGTTCTTTGTGCCTTTTGTTAGGCTCTTCTGTTTGTTTTGTCCTCTTCTGATGTGTTAGTTTTTATCTTATATTTTGATTATTATTCATTAGAAGCCTGTTTGTTTTCTAATGAGAGATAGAAAGGCGGTGGATATGGATGGGAGAGGAAGTGGGAAAGAACTGGGAGGGTAAACAGTAATCAGGATATTATGGGTGAAAAAAAAATCAATTTCCAATAACAGGAAAAAAGAAAAAGTATTAAGGTTTAGAAAGATGGCTCAGTGGTTAAGAGTACTCACTGCTCTTCCAGGGGACATGAGTTCAATTCCCTGGATGCACATGAAAGCCCACAACTATCTGTTAAATCCAGTTCCAGAGAATCTGATGCCCTCTTATATCATGTACATTCTCAACCAAGTTAAGATAAAGTAACTCCTGAACTTTCTAATCTACTGCTACAATGCACTGCAACCTTATTCAGGGAATTATTATAGACTGACATACAGTACCTGTACTTCTAGAAGTTGACTACTGCCAAACTTGAGTACATATTTGGGGGGTGGGGGGAGGGTGAATATCACTGAAAAAGACAGTGAAACTCAATCATCGTGTACTTATCATAATACATACATACTACACGTGAAACACTTGCACGTGACACCTAATACTTTCCTTGTAAACACTGTACAGATCACATTAGTTCTAACTAGACTAACTTAGTCATCAACTTATGACCGAAAATAGCAAAGCCATTATAGGTGGTGGCAGCATACATCTTTAATCACAGTACTCAGGACACAGAGGCAGGCAGGTTTCTGAGTTCAAGATCAGCCTGGTTTACTACCAAGCAAGTTCTAAGACAGCCAGGACTACAAAGAGAAATCCTGTCGGGGGTGGGGGTGGGGTGGGGGTAGATATGGAGGCATTACCTTCTCTTCTGAAGTAAACACTAAATATATCAGGTAACTTTTGCATTAAGATCTCTGCCATCTGAAGTGCTCCAACTACTATCTTCAGGTCTTGGCTTGATAGCATGGAGGCAATGTGACTAAAAAACAAAACATTTATGTATCAACTGTTTGAAGTTGGTCATTACTTTTGGCCATACTACTTAAAAATTATGAACAAAATTCCATTCTATTGTTTCAAGTATAATTTTATTAAATTCAGTTAGATTTTTAAAATTAACAGTATGTTAAAATAGACATTCAACATTGTATTTTCTGTACTACAATTTGGAAATTTCTAAGATTACTTCAGATTTAAATTTCTAAAACATTTTTACCATTTTCATGAACAAACCTGGAAACAGCATGATTTTTCAGAACATCCTTCAGAAGTTCAGCATCAGCAAAATAAATTATCCTAAGAATTGCTCTAAGGCACTTATGTCTGACCGCAGGTCCTGCTGAGGAGCTGTACACTTCATAGAGAACACCGAATAAGGTCTTAATGAAAGACTTAGCCAGTTCCGGATCTTCTTTCATTAGCTGTGCTCGAGCATCATCCTTCTTTAACTCTGAGTATCCACCTGTTATTTAAAAACAAGTACAGCCATGAAGTGACTGGCCAACTACTATAGAGCCCAGTGAAACAAAGTATTCAGCCAAGCAACTACTGTGAAATATTATGCAAATTTTTTTCATTATAGAACAAACATTAACTTATCTAATATGAGCATTAAGAGACTACTGCACTGACGATTCTCACCAGCTAAAAGCATCACTGTACTAAGTATACCTCTTGTTTGTACTAAAAGCATGGTCTAAGAAACACTGGGGAAATTTCAACATCAACTCACCAAAAAAAAAAAAGTTAAAAAATCAGAGTATAAAAAAATGGACTTAATACTCAGATAAAAACTGATTTTACTATTTTGTCCACAAAGAGTATGTGTAAGGAAAATGGAAATGTTGAAGAGTATGAACAAGGGATTGGCCAATTATTGTTATGCATCTTGCCCTTTACCCATAAAATACATACATTTGTTTATATTTTATAATATGACAGTTTTGAGACTACAATAGTATTAAATAGTGCAAAGGTGGTATAACCTATTAAATCTCCTAACATTTACTACCCAGTCCTTTTCTGGTGGGGTGGGGTGGGACAGGGTCAAATGAACACCTGCATTAGTTCTAACAGGCATCCCATCTTTAAAAAAGAAAATTGTGGGAAAGACATCACACATGTAGTAATACTGGCTCAATCATAATTGAGGCACAGATTTTAATGAAATATATCACCATTATTCCACTATCTTACCCTCCCCTAAGGATACTCAATGAAACTATTAGTATGTACAGAGAAATTATTACAGGTTCCAGCAAGAAGGTAAAGATGCCTGACAACAAGGCTAAAGTCTGGAACCTACATGGCAAAAGAGAAATGGTTCATTCAAGTTACTTTCTGACTTCTACATGTATGTTATAGAACATGGATGGCCATACAACATACTGAAAATCAATGTTAAATAAATAAACCCCAACAGTACATCTCTACTTAACTCAAAGGATACTTACTAGTGTTAGTATTGGCTAAGGGATTAGGTTTTCTCTGAATGGCACGTGCTGTTCCCGTGTCCTCATTGATTTGCTGCATAGAATTAAAATCAATAGTATAAACTCGTCCCAGAGTGGACAAGCTTATCTCATCCTCACCGACCTGATGGGCTGCCTGAGAGCAAAGAGAGAGAAGCCTTGAATATAAACATGTAGAAATTTGTTACCTTAAGCACGGTAGGGACCTTCCACACATGCTACTTTATACATCTATTTTGTGTGGTTGGCAAACTGATACAATGTGGAAATTTAATACTGTTGATGGCAAAACTCATTGTTTTTACAAATCATTTAAATCATTCTAAGTTAAACCAAACCATGAGCTCCGGGAAAATAAAATACCAAGTGACATAGCATAATTGACATAAAGACTCTTTATATTTTGTACTAAATTGTATTGTGAAAGAAACTTTACATACATGCTTACAACTCTAGTTGTTAGAAAACATTTTTTTATCAAATCAATTTCTAGTAACCTATTAAAATTCTCCTTTAAGCCTAATACCTTGTATAATTTTCCTAAGGTAAACAAGACCACCTCACAATTTACATGCTGTTCTAAGATTATAAGGAACACAACTAAAACTTAAGATTAATAATCACAATGCAAACGTTACACAGAAGAGAAAATTTTTTAACTTCAGGCACCCTAAAGAAGTTGCAAAATATGCTATATATGGTGGTTGCACACCTGGAATCCCAGCATTCAGGAAATTAAGTCAGGTTTCCAGGTTCAAAGACAGCTTAGGCTGTATTATAGCGATAACCTATCAATTTAGTAACAAAAAATACTCTTAATACAAAGGCCAGTCTAAAATGAGACTCCTAGACAGAATGGAGTAACTATCTGGCAATAGTAAACTAATAGTAAATGCAATTACCAGGAGAATGCTAAGAAGAAAAACACTTAAAGTTAGAAATTAAGAACACTAGCAGTTGTGGCACAAGGGAAGAGTCAACAAATGGCTCTCATAAAAGCTGGTTCTGAATTCTCCTGATTTTAGAAACTGATTGGAGAAAAATATCTTGAAAGAACAGCTTTACAAGAGGAATGAAGAAGATGGTTGCAATTCAAAAACTGCCTTAAATTTAGAAGAATTGTGCTACCAGAAAATGTACAGCCTTTCAAATACTGCAATGCTTTTATAGCACCAAGTCTTTTTGTCATCTGAGAAATTTAAGATTATTCCAGTGAATACAAACAACATCAGATGAACAGAAATCACAAAGAGACTGTCATGGAAAAAAATCGTCGTTAACATTTTGGTATATTCCTCCACTGTACTATTCATTCTTTTCTACCAAGTAAACAAAAGTTTCATCGTTTTCAACACTGCTTTCATTTGTCATTAAAATCTATTTCACTAATGGTGAATTACATACTAATCTATTTAAAACAGTTTTAGTATTCACCCTGAGGCAGGTATTCAACTTGTTTTCACTTTTTTCCCCATTAAGTATAAAAAACACACAATGAAAGATTTCTTCTGGGTTGAAATAGACCTGCTTTGAAACATAGTCTAACCCTCCAGTGTTTCCTTTTGGAAACAAAACTATGGGATAAAGAACTTAGATTACTTGCTCCAAGCCAAGCAGGTAGTTAGCAGCAGAAGCAGGACTAGAACATCATGTTTTCTGACCTCAACAGAATGAGGACCTTCTTTCTCAGGAGACAAAATGAGAGAATCTTAAGTTAATTCAAAACTGAGCACACTAAGCACATACAACCACCTCCCCATTCCATCCCTACACCCACTCTCCACAAAAATAGGCATATTTAAATGGTACAATGAAACTACTACCTCAATGATCCGGCTGTCAATCCTGTTATAGGGATGCCAGAGGCCTCGGTCATCCCGCCACTGCCAGATTGCACCATCTGTGTTCTGTGCATTTCCCTTCTTCAACATGGTATCAACTGCAAAAATGCCTTCTTTAGGTAAACATGGCATAAGTTCACTGAAAAATAAAAGGTGCAATTATTTCAATAAAACTTTCTGCACCATCCGTAGGTGTTAAGCCTCTCAAGGAAAATAATCCCATTTTTTTACCAAATAAGAGATGTCAGTTCATACAGTTCTTGAGGACTTCGTGGAACAAGATCAATCTGCTCTTGACAACTTCCATTGGAGGCACCACACAGGAGGAAGTGAAGTGTTTCTGCAATGTCTATAAAGCCAGTAACAACAAAACAAAACATAAGCCTATTAAACTAGAATAGTAATTTACTAAAAAGGCAATCATTCCATAGAGTGGCACAAAATTTGAATGATTTACTCACAGAGGAACTGAATAGGGAAACTGCAAAAACTATAAACCAAATGTACGTGTAAAAAGAGTAACAGAAATTTACAGATTTTAACCATGTGTTTCTCTGAACTACCATTTTGAGTACACATCCTCTAGATTATTGATAATACCACCATATTTAGAATCTTTTGCTACTTTGAGGTGCACAGTATTTTGTATCAACAAGCTATCATTCATACATTTCACCTTCCTTTCAAATATATTGGAAGCATATAGCCAATAAAGTAAGCATTTTGAGCTCACATTTCCTGCCTTATATGATACTTACATGTTAACTGAACATAAACATCATAAAAATATTCTCCACATTAACTTTCCACTCTCAGATGTCTCTGAAGAATTTAACATGATAATCACTCAGGTACAGAGATTCACTCACTCTAACAGCTAAAACCTAAAGACAAAGCTATGTTCTCTTAGCTGCAGTGTATTTCTATAAAATTATCTATATGTAAAAATGCACAAATCCACAGTTAGTACTTGTTTTACTATATTGAAATGGTACAATTTTGCTAACTTTATCGAATAATATGAATCACTACGTAGTGTTTTACAAGACTGCTGTAAAACAGCATTGGGCATTAGGATGGAATTTAGAGACATACAGAGGAATACAGGAGACTTTAAGCTTCATTCTGCAGCACCACCACAAAAAAAAAAAAAAAGTGACCTTGAAATTGGGGTTGTATAGTTTTATAAAAATAATCACATAAAGTGATCACAACGTGTGTGCACGTACACACAGTCTCCCCAAAGGTAAATGTGTCTACTGTGTTTTATCACTGTAGAATGAAAATGTGTCTAGTGGATTCCATATGATATATAGAAATTTTCCTGGAGTATGCCAAAGAGATTAAAAATGTAACATTAAAGGCAAAGTGTATTCAAAGAAAAGCACTGACTTCCTAAGCTGGTATTTAAAGCTGGACTACCGTGCCTCAAATTACCCATCTAACTCCAGAAAACCTGAGCTAACAAAGCTTCAAAGAAGTCCTAGAGACTGCAGAATAAGAAAAGTGACAAAAACTACTTGAGAAAGCGTTTTTCTTAATTTCACTGAGGGTACTATGCTCGCCACAGGGGGAAACAATAATCTGTCCAACTATTTACCTCAATCACACTGTCTTTTTGCCAAGGTCTATGTTGAAGCGTAAGTTCTCAAGAAATGTAATGAAAAGAGAAACTAGGTTTCTCCAAAACAAAATATTATACAGTCTCAAACAGTGGGGCCAAAAACTATGTTTCCAGTAAAAGGCAAAACTGACTATCAAGATACCTCAAAATTTCAAAATTCTAACAATGAATTACTAATCATGATTATAGAGGCTCCAATGATTATTGACCATCTAAGAAAGAATAGAAATATTTTCTGAAACCATATCACGTTCTGACATTAACTTATGAGACAAGGCCTAAAAAAAGAGAGGTCAATGACATTTGTCACTGGTTGAGAGACACAAAATTGGTAAAATCAGTTAAAATTGAGATAATGGTCAGTAGAAATAAGGCCCAGTTTTCTGAGAAAAGAAAGCATTCTGCACTCATATAATTCACTAGAAATATCAAACATGGGCTGAGAGAATTGAGTTATTGTTAAGAGGTAGTTAAAAATAATATAAAGCTTAAACAGCCAACAAAAGATCAATAACTAGTGTTACATAGAAATTAACCTTGAATCATTAGTGCCAGAAACACCAAAGATGAGTTTTAAGAATATGTAACACTAAAAGTACATGATCAAGCCAGGTATGCCAGCATATATTTTTAATCTCAGCACCAACAAGGCAGGTGGATCTCCAGAAGTAAGGCCAGTTTGGTCTACCTAGGCAGAGCTATACATAAAAAGACCCTGTATAAATAAATAAGATCTTTTTTAGCAGTGCTGGATATCAAACATGCAGAAATCATTTATGTCAAGAAAGCCTCTACCACTGACCTTTACTCCTACCCCACCATTTCTCTTCAATATCAAATGGTATTTATGATTTCTTTTACTTTCATGACTTAGGTTGACTTGTTAGTGACAAAGAGCCATTTTTCTAGCTTAAAATACAATAATAAAATAGCACTTACTTTGTTTCATAAGTTGAACAGCTAACGTTGGGCAGTTGGAACACATCAAAGAAAACATGCGAACCACCATTATAAACATCCCAGAACTCAAAATGGGTGGCGTCACTACCAACAGTTGTTGAACATTTGTAAGCAGATCTTTGGAAGCAACCTGCTGCAGTAAATTCTTCATGAACACAAGAAGAAAAATTATTATGCTGTAATTTAGCAATTCTACAATTTAAAATATATATATACTACCAAAGATGATACTCACTTCCTCATGTTGAAAGTTGTCCACTAGACGTGCAAAACAAAGGCAAGTGCTTTCTACTGACTTTTTGTCCTATTTTTCACAAAGGAAAATAAAATTTATCAATATGAAATGTTAGCAGCACCAGTCACTTAGTTATTTCTTTGCCACAAAATATAGGTAACTTCATCATTAGATGTGAGCTTTGAAAAGAAAAACCTAGGCAAAGTACAGTAGTAATAATAAAGGAAAAAGTACGTGCAAACACTTGCATGGAAACTTGAAGATTCACAAACATGTAGCCATCAGCAGATCCCATCCCCTAAGCACTAAGGAATGAAATTACTGATAACCAATGGCAACATCACTATAGAAACAATTTTTTTAAAAAAATTCTGGCTATTAGAAAACTTGCTATTGCGATAAAAATAAAGACTGCTGGAGAAAACATCTGTAATGACCCTTATAACAACAAAACCAACATTTTTTTCTTCATTAATGAAACAACTAGGCTTGATGGGAGATGCCATTATGTATATATGTTTCTCATACTGGTTAATAATAAAGCACTGTTGGCCAATAGGAAAGGAAGATAGGAGGGACTAGGAGACAAGGAGGAAATAGGAAGTAGAAGGAGGGGTCAAGATGGAGAGTTTGGAGAAAGCAGTATGTCGCCGGCTCCCCGGTAAGAGAAATACATAGATCAGCAGAAATGGGTTAATAATTAAGATAGAGCTAGCCGATAAGAAACTAGTAACTGGCCAACAGGATAATATCAAATACAGAGTCTCTGTGTATTATTTGGGGCTGGCGCAGCTGCCGGACAAGAGTGGCGGCGGGTGGAAAAAACAATACTCGTTACAAATGGCGCCCACATGGCTAGTAAGAACTTCCACTTAAAATTTAACAAAAGGTTAAAAAAGGGTTTTAGAAACAAAAGAACAGAGATAAGCAAGGTTTCTTGGTAACAGCATTTTTCTCGGTTGGACTCTGTTTTGCAAGAGACAAGCAGATATTTGCGCGGCTCCTTTAAGGGAAGATTCCTGACTCAGCATAATCGGCAAAAAAAAACCGCACAGCTTTTAAATAACTCTGCTAACAATTTATTGGTGTGTATGAGAGATGGCAATGGCAGTGACCACATCTCCAAGCAGGCAGCATGCTTTCTGGGTGGCAGCGCAGACCAAGGCGGTGAGCACAGCTTTCTGTGCTGGCTGGTAAATGTACCCGCTACCATCTTTGGTAAACCGCGGCTGATACAGCTATGACTTTCATTTTAGCAATGTTGTTGTTTACCAGATAAACGACTTGTGGCCAGACGAAGATAAAGATTTACAGTAAAGACAGATTCATATTAAGAAAAACCTCTAAAGGTTTACAGTGTGTTTTAAAATATATGTAGACCAAAAAAAAAAAAATGGTTTTAAAGAGACAAAGAGGAACTGGGTGTTGTAGCACACGCCTTTAATCCCAGCACTCAAGAGACAGAGGCAAGCAGATCTCTGTGATTTGCAAAGTAAACCTGGTATGCAGAGTGAATTCCAGGACAGATAAGAGTTACACAGAGAAACCCTGTCTCAAAAAATAAAAAGTAAAAGAAACAGAGTAATAATAAAGCCACATAAAGATGAAAAGCTCAGAGAGAATCTGGTTACTGTATGCTATTGTGTTGTCTCTGCATTGTTTGACTGCTGAGAAAATAACAACAACTGATAAAGGAAATGCTGCTGGATTAATTCAATTTGTATATTTTAAAAATGCTTTGACTCAAACATTTAAGTTCAAGGACAAGTTACTGGGGAAAAGGATTTCTATTTTTGTTTCCACAGAAAATAAAAAGCTGTGGATTCCTTCCAGACTAATGTGGTTTGAGCAAGCCAGACCGCCTGAAACAGAGTTCCTGATGATCCAACATTCAAAACAGCTTGAACAAGGCAGACTTGCAGACTACAGCCAGGATTTCTGCATCTTCTTAGGATCCCCATGACAGCGCCCCCTATCAGCAGGAAGTAGTTGGAAAGAACGACGCCCAAATTCCCAAATATTGTTTATAAATGTTTGTTTTCATTTAAATGGACTTGGTTATAAATGGTTAATGAGCACAGCCAATTCTTTTTAATGGTAAAAAGGAGATTATGGTATAGATATGAATACTTTGTTTTTGAATGGATTTTCATTTATTGATACAAATTTAAAGTCAATTTGATGATATGTATATTTCTCCTCTTGTTTAGGTATTGTGTTTATTGAGCTCAGTTAGAAATGTAATGTATAATGTAGTACAGATTATAGATAGTTACCTATGATAGTCAGAACTTATAGTTAAGTTAGTTAGGATTTCTAGATATACAGAGATGTATTTGAGATGGATAGGCATTCTTCAAACCTTTCAAAGACCTACAGAATATGGCATTTAAAATGTTTTAGGGTTTTTCTTGACAGTGAGGCACAATTGCTCTTGGTAATACCACCTGCACCAGAAAGGAAGATGGACATTGAAGAAACGCGTTGTGGAGTTTGCTTTCAATATGGCAAGACTGGCCATTTGGACAAGATACTGCTCTTATATGGACTGTTTGACTTTGTGCTATATAAACTGGACATGCAGGACCCACAGGAAAGTGACTCCTGATTCAAGATGGACATTGCTACAGAGATCTTGCTTCATGGAAGAGTCTGCGAGACAGTATACAGGACACGGAGAAAAGTGACTGACAAACTGCCAATACAAGAAGACAGTTTAAAGTTTCCTGCTTTACTGGAGAGTCTGCCAGACACACTATGGCCTATGGGCTGAAGATGGAAGATTACAAAAGAACTTCGGGTGACCAGGCAGTGAGTTGTCTCTGTCATATCTAGAGCTTATATATTATCCTTCTGTGGTCTTTGAAGGAGTTGAAGACAGATAGTTATGGTTATAGTTTTCCTTAGTTAGGTTTACTGATAAGTTACAAATAGGACTTTGGACTCACAAATATAGGATAGATGATAGAATAGTTTCTTTTAATCTTGATAAATGTTAATGGACTAAATATTGTTAACTGTGATTCTTATTTGATAACTGTTATGTGATATATTTTGCTATGTTAAGGTTAAAACCCTTCTTTTTATTTAAACAGAAAAGAGGAGATGATGGGAGATGCCATTATGTATATATGTTTCTCATACTGGTTAATAATAAAGCACTGTTGGCCAATAGGAAAGGAAGATAGGAGGGACTAGGAGACAAGGAGGAAATAGGAAGTAGAAGGAGGGGTCAAGATGGAGAGTTTGGAGAAAGCAGTATGTCGCCGGCTCCCCGGTAAGAGAAATACATAGATCAGCAGAAATGGGTTAATAATTAAGATAGAGCTAGCCGATAAGAAACTAGTAACTGGCCAACAGGATAATATCAAATACAGAGTCTCTGTGTATTATTTGGGGCTGGCGCAGCTGCCGGACAAGAGTGGCGGCGGGTGGAAAAAACAATACTCGTTACATAGGCTTCCTTCTGTAAAAACAGAAATCAAGGTATGAAAGCCCACATCTTTGCTGCTACTAGATTCCCTAGAAAGAAAGCTACATGGTAGTGGCGAACTAATTTAAATTTTCTTATTCTTAGTTCTCATTTATGAAGTAAGGATGTTAGGTTGAATTGATTATCACAATTGGTTACAGAACATATTTTATCTCAGTTTATCTCAATTATGCTTTTAAGAACAAGCAAATTAAACAAGTCATGGTAATAGACACCTTAATGACAACATTTAGGGGACAAAAGCCAGATGATCTGTGTGAGTTCTAAAATAAGATCATAACACAAAAGTAAATTAGTAAATAAGGAACGAGCAGTCTAGGCATGTATGTTGTGGGCTTAAAAGGATTTAAATTCACAGCTAATCTGGACTGTAAGCCGTCCCTTGTTCCCAAAGAAGAAAAATATTTAATGCCTCTACTCTATCATTATAGAAGTGTAGGAGACAAATGTGAGCCCATCATCTTATATAATCTCTTAAGCATATTCCATACATGTAATTTTCAAAGTTTAACATAATGTATAAAGACAAATTTAAAGACGATTCCTTAAAAAGTGTTTCTAGTAATAATAGCATTGATAAAAAACCCTTATTTCTTTTTGACCTCCAGATATGGCAACTCAATCTCCTCCAGCAGGAATAAATCCTGCTGTTCAAACTATCTCTGATGCTTTATCTTTTTGTTGTTGTTGTTTGGTTTTTTGTTTACTTGATTACTTTGTTTTTTGAGACAGGGTTTCTCTGTGGCTTTGGAAACTGTCCTGGAACTAGCTCTTGTAGACCAGGCTGGCCTTGACCTCAGAAATCTGCCAGCCTCTGCCTCCTGAGTCCTGGGATTAAAGGTGTGCGCCACCACTGCTCGGCCTTGTTTTACCTTTTTTACATACCTACTCTGCTCTCTAAACCCACCATATGGATATAACCTATACTTTTGACAACCCATCATTCTCTTCCCATTTTAACCCACCTTCCCAATGCCTTTTAGAGGAATCTTTCTAAATTAAATTCTGATCTCACAAATGCAAATAAATCTCAAGTGTTACAATAACAAGTCAACACTAACTACCACTCTAAAGACAATGAACGTATATATATACAATTCATATCGTTGGGTTAAATCTGCCAAAATCTTATTTAAAAAATAACCTAATTAATATGTGACTGGATAATACACTTAAAAAGAAATATGGATCAGAATACTTTTGAGTTATACACATCCAGCAAAACATTAAGAAACAAATTTCATACCTGATGAGTTAGCCTTTGGGTAAGCAATGGTAGGGAATCTGCCACAAAATGAAACTCATCTGGTGTGATACTCTGGCAGCAATTGGCTGCAATTGCTAGTGCATTTCTTTGGGCATTTATGCTGAAGAATTCTAGATACAGCAAGCAGTCTGCCAAACCACCCTAAAATACAGAAAAGTGTTAAGATGAAGGGAAAATATCCTTTACCAAAAATAACTATTAAAAGGTCTGACACATCACTTTATGGGAATATGTGCATCTTACATTAAAGGAACTTGTACAATGTAGTTCTGAAATGCAACAGCAAAGGAACTAGTCCTTCAGCAACAACACTTACCGCCTGTAAAATGGCTTTACTATGCCGCCGTGATAACATCTCCAAGGCAGTTAAGGCCTGCTCTGCCACATCAATACACTGAATAACTTGCAGCTAGGAATATTAAAGCAGGTACCAAAGGTTATTATTATTTTTTTCAATAGTATTTTATCAACATCAACACTGTACTTTCTTTATTTGCAGCCACTTACTCTACCTTCAGTATGAAACCAAACTAGAAAACATCTCACCCTTGAATAAAAGCTATAAAACATAGCTGACAGTTTCCCAACAACTTACTCAGTTTAAGGACAATGAAAAATGTACTACCGTAAGATAAAACTTCCTATTTAAAGCAAATGAGCTGATACATGAAACAAGATTTTTTAAACCAGGCTTAAAAATTTATTTCATCAGAGCAATTATATTTTATCAGGTGACCTAAATTATATTGTACAGCTTTTAAAAAAAAAAGGGGGGGGGGTAGATAATATACACCAAAAACACAACCTACTAACCACTGGCCATATGAAAAATTTCCTTTCTCTACTATTCAATTTTGTGAAAATGAGCAACATCCTTTGTTTCAAACTTCTCAGCTAGCAAATGAGATATAAATAGCTATCAATCCTACTATCCAGTTGCTCTCCTTAACTCTCATCTGTACCAATTGTGGTATGTGTTTATGTTCTCATGCACACATGCTATAGAACACATGTAAAAGTCAATGCACAACTTTAAAGAGTCAGTTTTCACCTTTCACTTTGTTCAAGCAGGTCTCAACTGTCCAATGTCTCACCAATTATCTGTCTTACAGGTGCTGAGACTACAGATACATGCCAATGCCCCTGGCTTTTCTGTGTGTTTCAGAGATGATAAAAACTTGGGTCATAACGTTTACCCTGCAAACACTATTATTCACTAAGTCATTTCACCAGCCCCCAACATGTTATTTTAATGAAATGGTTCATCCTGTTCTCTGATGGTAATGTATTAATTGCTATCATTTAAAAAAAAAAAAAAAAAGTCACAAAACTGGGCTTATTTTGTAAACAATTAGTTTCAACTACTGGTCTGTTGTACATAAAAAATAATAAAATAGTTCTTTGACTATTGGTTGAAACACATACATCAATTACATCACAGAAATAAATTCAAGAATTTAGTGCCAGGCATTGGAAGCACATGCCTTTAATCACAACACTCAGGAGTCAGAGGCAGGAGGATCTCTGTAAGTTCGAGGCCAGCCTGATCTACAGTGCTAATTCCAGGACAGGCTCCAAAGCCATACAGAGAAATCCTGTCTCGAAAAACAGAAAGGGAGGGAAGGAGGGAGGAGGGGAGGAGGGGAGGATGAAAGGAGGGGAGGAGGGTAAGAAGGGTGGGGGAGGGGGAGGAAGGGGGAGGAAGGGAAGACTCAAAACTGACTCCTCCCTGTGCGCTTATAAAAAGTTGTGCAAAAACAGGACTACCTTTTCTAAGAAGACTGGGATAGCATCTACTACAACAGCAGATGATCGAGGGAGCGCTTCCATCATATAGGTTAAGGCTCGGCAAGCATGGTTCATCTAGAAAACAAAATCGATTTTTATTCAATAAATACTTAAATTAAAATTTAGACTGCCCTTAAAAACACATGATGTACTTACAATGTCAAAATTATGCTCCATTTGCAGTAATGTTATCTGTTAAAAACATAACAAAGTATTAGGAACATACTTGAAATACTTCTTGCATTTTACTGAGATAGAATTTTTGTACCTTGCACCATAAAAATATAAGAGCAAGACGTACTTCAGAATTATTATACTTAGGATGTCATGCATTACATACTATAGCTCTGGATTGGCAATGCTGCTATAATAAAGAACCAAGTTTAAAACTACTATTTCTGTTGCTTATAACCAACCATTGTAATAGTTCTAATATCCATTAAGAAAAAGCCCATTAACATGTCAGAGGATTTACTAATTGACACATCAGAGGCAGCAATGACTGGTATTTGCTAAATATTAACACAGATTGAAGACAAAAGTTTACATTCCTTGCACATCTGAAAGAAATGAATACCATTATAACCATATGGTAATCGTTCAGAAAAGTCTGACTTGAAAATAGGATTGAACACATTAGAGACTACAATTAATAAATGACATATCAATGGAATTATTTTACAAACAAGTCTAAAAATCAGAATTTATAATATTTTATCACTTGAAAATGACTTCACAGAAATTGTAGCTCCTTTTGTCAAAGGAAGCAGTGCAAACTGGAAATTTTTAAATGAACTATATTTCAGGTATCAAGTACTCTTCAATTAAATGATGATAGTAAAAGATATTAATACCCAATTATTACATGACTTCTTGAGTAAATAAATACGTATAATAATGCTTTGAAAAAAATGTTCAAAACTAAAACATTTATACACATTTGCCATTTAAATCAGTCACTTAAAAAATATATTAAATTCTAGGGACTTTCATGCTTAACACAAATACACTAAGTTTCCTAATTGAAAAGATGGAAATCAACCAAGTAACACATTCCTTTAGACCAAAAGGGACTATTATATCAACTGTTTTAATCTCATTTCTGTTGCTATGATAAAATACCATGAAAAAAGTAACTCAGAGGAGAAAGGGTATTTCAATTAACAAGTACTGGATAGAGTCAATCATTTCACATAGTCAAGGAAAGCACTTGAAAGCAGCTAATCAAATCAACAGTGAAAAACAGAAGTTATTGTGTATATGCTTACTCCTGTATCATCTCTGTATTTATAGTCCAGAATGCCAGGACTAGGGGCTGGTAGAACTCACAATAGCTATCATGCAAGTTAATGTAATCAAGACAATTCCCCAAGACATGAGCACAGGCCAAGATGATCAAAGATGATCAAAGATTCCCTCATGGAGATTTTTCACAAGTGATTTTAGATTATGTTAAGATTGGGGGGGGGGGGGGGGGGGCGTGTTTATCAAAAGTTTAATCTGGAGGTTCGCATAGCAAAAAGTCAAGAAATTGTAGTTGCCAAAACCACACCATTCAAATGGACAGAATGTGCTAAGAAATGCTGTATGAAGCACTTTTTATTTGACAGAACTTTACTCAGAACTCCTAAAATATCAGCTTTCCATAATGTGAGAATGTGACCAAATGAGACAATCTCATGCAGCATTCATAATTTTTGTCAATTCCTTATATATGTAAGCCTAATAATTACATAAACATAACGTTTTACAGTCTGGCTTGACTATTCTTTATTTTATGCATACCAATAATAAATAATCTTTCACTTAGTACTGCCCAACTATTAGAAAATTGAACAGTAAAGCCTAACACATTTTACACTGAAGAAATAAAGCATTACTGATGGGCTAAATACTTGTAAACCATTTAAATGTTAAATCAAGGGAGTGACTTCGACCAAAAAAAAAAAAAAAAAAAAAAAAAAAAAAACGGGGGGGGAGGGGGGCACAAAAATATTTACAAAGGCAAGCTGGGTACACAGCTCATTAAGAGAGAATATTTATTTGTACAGCATACATGTAGGCAAAGTAGGCCAATAGAAAAACAGCATACTTACCAAAGCTGGAACAACACTCTTCACAGGAAACCCTCCAAGTGTCTCCTCGTTTCCCATGACCAATAGCTGACACATTTCAATGACTGCCTGAAGTTGTTGACTCTCATCACTTGCTTGTAGTCCTTGAAGAAGCTGTTGGGCCTTAGAACCTTCAAGGGAAAAGAAGGCATTACTTTTAAACACTAAGACCTGGAGGCATAGCTCAGCAGTTAAGAATACGATTACTCTTCCAGAAATTCTAATTCTATTTCTGGCAGCAATGTCAAGCAGTTCACGGCCATAGATAACTGCAACTCTAAGGAACTGAACACCTCTTCTGGCCTCTATTGTTTTTGAGCACACATTCACACATGTGTGCATAGAAACATGTTTTTTTTTTAAAAAAAAAAAAAAAAACCCATGGGAAAAATGTTAATCTTTTTTAAAATTAGATTTCAAAATCAAAAAAGTTTGTCCAACCATACAGAAATAAGAAAAATACAGAAAACTTTAAAGAAATACCTCCTAGAGACATATTATAAAGGAAAAAAGGAAAGCAAACTCAAGTCTATGACACTTTATCACTAAAGGGAGAACAAACTGTTATCTGCTCAGCCTTAACATGACATGACCTCAATTACTTTGTTTATGCCTTCTTAACTGAAACAAATTAATTTTAGCAGCAAAACTCAAATTACCAAAAACCAACAGGAACAGATAGTATTGCCATATCTATACTTTCAAAGAAATGAATGCAGGAAGTACAGTTTTATCCTAATAAAATTTTCTTAATAATAGTATCCAAGGGTCAAAAGAAAAAAGAACACAAAGAATAGGAAAAAATAAAACAAAATTAAGACAGGTAGAATAACGTATCTGAAGACATGAGGTATTTTGTATAACAGACAAATTTTGTAGTACTGATTACATTAGCAGGTGTTGACTATTGGAGTGATTCTTTTTTAAGCTTCAATTCCATTATGCAATTCCATTTAATCCATCACAGTGAAGAAAGCACTCAAAATTAAACCAATGCTGGAGTGCTACAGTGCTTCCCTACTATTCATGAGACTCAGGGTTCCATCCCCAGCACGGTAAACAAATGAGCCAAAACTATAAATATGTTTTGTCTCTTCATGGATGCTTTCATATTCAAATAATTATGTATATATTGGGCTTTTAAACTCAGTTATCATTAACTTTTAAAATATACAAAACTGGATACAGAAACATCTGAAAATAACTTCTAACCTACATGAAATTTACATTAGAACCAGTTTATTGTAACTAATGTTCAGAGATCTTCCTGGTGACATAATCCTCAGAAAGACATGGGTGACCTTTGGAAAACTTGTTTTCTCTATTGCATAATTGCTGCCTACTACTTTACAATAATTAAAGTCCATCTGAAAACAAAATACAGACATGTTCAAAAGAATACAACCTCTAAAGTCTGAATAATTATTAGTTATCAGTACAGCAGGAATATCATTTGTGCTTAAATAATACATTTAAGTTTTAAAAGTAATGAAAAGCATCATATAGTTCCTAACTTCACTTTAAAAGGGATGAAAAGCTGTACACCAAGTCTATCTCAACAACACAAGAGAGAACTGACAAACATGCCATGCAATGGATGTTTCATAAACAGTAAACCTGACAATCCTAAATATGATCTTATCAATCAGATTGCAATTATCTAAAGCCTGTGTGTTCCTAAAGAGAACTTCAGTAAAAACAATGGTCAAACTGTTAAGTACCTCTGATGTAGGATCATTTTATACTCATCAACAATTAAGTTAGTGGGTCAATTGTAGACCATGTGACCAGCATAGATGATGCCATGCATTCAAACAACACCAGAAAAGAAATAAAAGCAACAGCTGCCATTACCACCACCCATAGCACTGTTTCTTAAGTAGACTAAATGTACTTTATTATCAAACCTTGTTGTAGATTAAAAGAGAGAAATCCTTAATGCCTGGCAACTAATACACTACATAATGATACATACAAAATTAAAAATATACTTTTCCAAAACCAAGGAACTGCATTACTATGCATCTGGAAAGTCAAATGTCAAATTTAGTAACAAAAGAACACATTACACCCTATGGAGAAATTAAGTATATGGGGGGGGGGGGGGGAATGTTTTCAATCTTCATGACACTAACAGTAAAGGCCCAATAACTGAATAAAAGTATGCAGTCCTGTTTTGGTTCTTTCTTGTTAACCTTATCAGGAGTTTGATATATCAGTGAAAACATCAACTGAGGTGGAAAGGGAAAGCTGCAGTACTACAATTACAAGTAACACCCTATCTTTGTATGTAAGGCTTTCAGGAACCTCCCACATCGTCTCAGACCAACATTCCACTGAACACTGGAGACCACGAATTGGCAGGCCAACATTTTCTATTAAGAGCCAGATAATTATTTTAGGCTCTACAGGCCATATGATCTCCACTGTAGCTGTCCAATTATGACTGTAGTATTATAGCTCAAAAGTAGAAGACACAACAGTACAAAACTAATGAACATTGCTCTAATTCATTAAATCTTGATGGATAGTAAAATTTCAAATTCACTTAATGTTCAACTCAAAATATGACAGTTCGTTTTTCCCTACGGGTTACACAGAAAGCAGGAGGGGCCAGTGAGATGGCACAGCCCATCTGAGCTCAGTCTATACGTCCTATGATGGAGAGAGAAACCCGTTGTCTGACCCCACATAAATTCCCATAAAAACATTTTTTAAAAAAATGAAAATAAGCAGGGGCTAGACTTGGTCCTGGTCAGAAGATTGCAGTACTCTAACATTTTATATTATATGAAGAAAAAAAGGGAAAGATGGCAACCAAAAGTTACCCTGTCAGGCCTCTTCAGTTCTTTTATACAAACTATTGGAAATAAATAAGACAAATACGAGGCTTGCCTCATAAAAATTAGGAATACAGGACTAAGAATTATGAAGTGGAAAAAAGAAAATCAACACTTGTAGAATACTAGTTGTGACAAGTACTCTGAAAAATACAAACAATGATCTAGGATTATGGCTCAACAGTATAATGGACAAGGTTCCATTGACCCAGCACTACCAACAAAAGCTTGTGTGTTTCTTAAATATAAATAGGCAATCAGCCCATCTCATACGTACTGCTAGTTTTCTAACTACATTTATATTTCTATGAAATGTTCATGTCTCTGAAGTTTCTCTAGCAAGACAACCTACCTTACTGTTTTCTTTCACTGTACTAATACTACTATGTGCATTTTTAACATATGATATTACTTCAAGCCAAGATAACTCCACAAAGAAAACAACTCTACTTCAATGTATTTATGATCAGAATTAATACCTGCATCTAGTACATTTTAGTAAATAATCAAAAGTGCTCAAGAAGACAGGTGTGGTATTATCTACTTACAATCCCAATACATGGGAGACCCAACAAATGAGATTTGTATAATGAAACCTGGGATATATTTTATAATTCACAAAAGTCTGATAGCAGGAACTTTGTGGCAGGATATATCACCTGAATATATAACAACTTATTTTATGTGCACTGGTATTTTGCCTGCACATATATCTGTGTGAAAGTATCAGATCTTGGAGTTACAAACAGTGGTAAGCTGCCATGTGTATGCTGGGAATTGAACCCATGTATTCTGAAAGAACAGTCATTAATCTCAACCTCTGAGCCAACTCTCCAGTCTGCTGGATGTTTGTTTGTTTGGGGGGCACACAGTAGAGAGAAGATTTAGGTTTAAAAACTACACATAACAATGTTTTTTCATTTTTTGGTTGAAACAGGGTTTCTCTGTGTTGCCTTGGCTGTCCTGGAACTTGCTCAGAGATCTACTTGCTTCTGCCTCCCAAATGCTGGGATTATCACTATGTGTCATCAGGCCCAACTTATAATGCAGTGTATTAACAACAAAATAAATAAAGGCTTGGCAAATAAAAATACTTGCTACATACACAAGTCTGGTAACCTGAGTTCAATCTTTGGAACTTATACAAAGCAAAGAGAGGACCAACTCCACATACTTGTCCTTACATGTACACGAACATATCATACATATATGTCAACATGAGCACACACTAATACTAATAACAACTGTAAGATTTTATTTAAAAACTTCAAATACTTGATGCTATACATTAGCTGACAAGCTATGAAGTTATTTTAAAAATGATTAAATCTTAAAGACTTACCTACACAACAGTATTTTCTGTTATAAATCAAGACTATAAATATTCACTGTTATATCAACTATGTATGTAAACCTGGGTTATACTTAATCTGATAGGAGTCTGGTGAGAATTAGCACTACTGAGAAATCATTCCTATCGGGTTCATTTTAACACTATCTTACAGGATAAACTTTCTAATACCAAAAAAGATTCAGATTTAAAAAGCAAAATGAAAATATGTAATCAGATGATGTAACTGTCTATGATTCTTTTCTATAGTTAAAAGATTTTATTTTTTTCTATAAAAATCTGATTTTCATGATGGCAACTGAGGAGTCAAACATAGAAGTACAAAAAGAAATCCAAAAGATACCAAATTATACACCAACAAGTAACCAAAAGAATAACACTAATTATTCAGAGACTTAAAGAAAAGGAAATATTTTAAAGTATTCACTTACTAGCTCCACTTCCAATTGTTCTATGGAAAAGCTGTGACATCCGAGGACCAAGAGGACCAAACAGGTGAGGAGGAAGACCTCTGGCCTCCAACAGGGCTAAAGAAAAGAGAAGGGCAGGGGAGTCATTGAGTTGTAAAACAACTGATCTTACCTAAAAATGTCAAGGGACTGATTTGTCTCCACAACTGTGTTAATTCAATGTCACTTTCCACTCTGAATTTTAAAAGAAACTACATTAAATTCCCAAGACCTCAACCATACACAAATTTAGTTACTACAAATTAAAGCACTCCCAAATCTTCAAATATGTTAAAGTTTTGGGGAAATTTTAAAACACATACTGATCAAAACTATGTAAGAAAACCATTAAATAATGTTTTTAGGTTAAGTCATATATTAAAAGCCCTTGCCTCATTTTCCCATTAACATTACTTCCCAGAGAGATTTTGGGGAAACCAGTCCAAAAACATGAAAATCATGACACCATTTTTCCCAAAGTTAAGAAAAGCAGTGTTTGTGTTATCATGGGGGAAATTTTAAACGTTTATAAAGTAAACTGTAAAGCAATGTAAAACTGACACAATGTCTCATGTAAGCCCTATGTTGGAAATCTAACAAAAATCCATTATATGAGAAGAATAAACCCACCTATTCATACATGAAGCAAACATAATACAAGGATCTCCCAACATTTTTAAAAATTGACTAGAGTTTATAAAAGATCATGGGATTAGGGGAAACCCCACCCTATTAAGATTTATTTGTTTTTAAGATACAGGAGAATAACAACATATTGAGGTGCTTCGTAATTTATTACTAAAGCCAATTACACATGTAATCATGTGAAGAAAGCTTTTGAAAAAAAGTATGAGGCTTTGCTTGGTTAAACAATAAAAATGAAGACGCAGACAGGTCATCTCTGAACCCAAAGCATCATGTTGTCATAAAACACTTTTTTCCTAGAGGTGTAGGAATATCTAGATTTTTTAAACAATATTCAAGAATATATATGAACAGACTTCAAGTCAAGAATAAGAGGATATGCAGCCTTTGGTAATCATTTCTTCCAAACTCAATAGCTATCTTTACCTTGTAATCGTCCCATCTCAGAATCATCCGATTCACTCTCCCCAGAGGTGGTCATGCCAACAGCCCCTGCAACAGAACTAGAGGCTTGGGGAGAGGGGGAAGGTAAGGATTAGGAGAAGCATTTAATCTTGTATGCCTGGCTTACCTTAAAGAAAAACCAAAGTTTACAGACTATAATAAATTAGATGTGTCTTCCTATACACTCAGCCATTCTATACTCCCATAAAATTTAGGAGAAAAATGAAAGCTCAGCTTCTTTATATTAACATAAGCATAAGATTTCAACCTTCAAGCCTGGACTCCTGGAGTCCACTGCCATCCATCAGTCAAATCAGGGTCTAAATGATTATTTCAGAAATGTAAATAATCATTTATCTGTTTTCTCTAACTGTAGGAGTATGAAAAGATTATATACACTCTTCCTTTAGGAGTGAAAGGAAGACAAACTGAAGCTAATACATGAGTGCAAAAAAAATGCTGTGAAGAGACAGTGAGATCAACAATTAATAAATGGGACCTCCTCAAACTTAGAAGCTTCTGTAAGGCAAAGGACACAGTTGACAAGACCAAATGGCAGCCCACAGACTAGGAAAAGATTTTCACCAATCCTACACCTGACAAAGGACTGATCTCCAAAATATACACAGAACTCAAGAAATTAGTCACCCAAACACCAAATAACCCTATTAAAAAATGGGGTACAGAACTGAAGAGATAATTCTCAGTAGAGGAAATCAAAAAGGCTAAAAGGCACTTAAGAAAGTGCTCAACATCCTTAGCTATCAGGGAAATGCAAAAATCAAAACAACTTTGAGATACCATCTTGCTCCTGCCAGAATGGCTAAAATTAGAACACCAATGACAACTTATGATGGAGAGGATATGGAGAAAGGGGAACACTCCTCCACTGCTGGTGGGAGTGCAAACTTGTACAGCCATTTTGGAGATCAGTATGGCAGTTCCTCAGGGAAATGCTAATTAGTTTACCACAAGATCCAGCAATGCCCCTCTTAGGCACATACCCAAATGATCCACATGCATGCAACAAAGACATCTGCTCAACTATGTTCATAGCAGCATTATTTGTAATAGCAAGAACCTGGAAGCAACCTAGATGCCCCTCAACTGAAGAATGGATAAAGAAGATGTGGCACATTTACACAATGGAATACTACTTTGAGGGGAAAACAATGGAATCTTGAAATTCGCAGGCAAGTGGATGGAATTTGAAGAAACCATCATGGATGAGGTAACCCAGTCACAAAAAGAGGAACATGGTATGTACTCGCTCATATGGATTTTAGACCTAGAGCAAAGGATCACCAGCCTATAATTCACACCGCCAGAGGAACTTGGATACAAGGTAGAATCTAAGAGATATGGATCTTAGATTCAGAGAAGGGGGAGGGACAAGTTCTCCAGAGCACATGGGAAGTGGGGGGGGGGGGGCAATGAGGGGAAAGGGAACTAGGAGAAAGAGAAGGGGAGGAGAGGAAAGCATGTGGGATTAGGAAGATTGAGTCAGGGGAAGAATAGAAAACAGGAGAGCGAAAGTGAGAGGGAGAGAAAGGGGAGAGGGAAGGAGGAGAGGAGAGGACAGGAGAGGAGGGAGTGAGGGAGAGTGAGGGAGAGAGAGGGAGAGAGAGACATATACAAGAGGGAGCCATTATTGGTTTGAAGAGAAAACTGACCTAAAGAAATGTCTAGAGACCTACAAGACTGACTCCAACTAACAATTTGAGCAACAGTGGAAAGGCTACCATAAATGCCCTTCCCTGATAATGAGATCAACAACTACCTTATCCACCATTATGGAGCCTTCATCTAGTACCTGTTGGAAACAGAAAAAACAACCACAACTAAACACTTAGTTGAACTAGAATCCAGAGCAGAGAGAGAGAGAACAAGACCAGGTTGCAGAAACACATAGAGACAGCTGACCTGAACAAGAAGGAGCTAACGGGCACCCAGACAGATAGCTGGGAAGCCAGCATGGGACTGACTCAGACCCCCTGAACATGGGTCTCAGTTAGAAGGCAGGAGCAGTCTAAGGGACCTCTGACAGTGGAACCAGGATGTGTATCCCTGGTGCACAAAAGGACCTTGCAGGCACATCCCCCATGGAGGGATACTCCCTTAATCTAGAGACAGGAGAGAAGTCCTACTTCAAATGACTTGACAGATTTAGATGACCCCCTCCTGGATGGCATCACCCTACATGTGGAGTGGGGGGGGGGGGTTAACAAGTTAGCGGGGAGAAAGGGAAAGAGGGTGGGAGGGTGGGAGGAAGGAAAGGAGAGGGAACTGGGATTGATATGTAAAATAAAACTAATAAAATCTTTAAAAAAAAAATTGCTGAAGTATGAGAAAGAGGGAAACTAAGATGCCAAAAATTAAAAGTAGAAGAAGCAGAAGGATTCCACTATAGAAAACATATATGTAACAAATAAAAAACAAAGCCAGTTTAAGTTAACAGCAGCAGATATTATAAATCTGCCCAAAGAAGAAAGCTATTCTTAGAGGAACTAGTTGTCTGCTAAATCACTAAATGTAAGCTGAGACCTACACAGCTTCAAAAATAGCATTAATCTACATATGACTACATCATTAACAATACCATCAGCCTGCTTACTGGATGACGGAATGCAAAGCAAGAAAACATAGGTTTATGACTGACATAAATTAAGTTCTTCTGAAGCAGGACATGGTGGCAAGCTCATCATCATCATAGGGGACAGACAGACAGATGGAAGGACAGATGGGTATGGGGAGACACAGACAAACACACCCCATAAGACACTGTCAAAAAGATGCCAATGTGCTAGTCACCAACCAATTCCACATTTTTAGAAAATGCCTCTTTACATATTATATCCTTTAACTTCATTGGATTCTTTAATTCTTAAATATTAGAACAAAAAAGCTAACAGTGGCTCAAAGGCAGAATTCAGTCCATTAGTTATTTGTTAATATAAATGATGAGAACAGAGCTATATGAATTTTTTGATTGTCTTGCCGTTGCTTTCCTATTACAAGCCCAATGTTAACAATTTCACAGTTGAGGATAAAGCCTTTAAGATTAACATAAATGATAAAAAGACTAGTAAACAAACTGCACTATACAAAGCTACTTATAAGGAAACATTAAAATGCTTATATGCTGAATTGTCAACATGTTTCCTTACAACTACCCCAGAGATCCTTCATGCAGAGAGAAAAAATGAAGCTGTCTGACTTCAAGTGATTATGCCACATAGCAATCAGGTCAAAACTCAGAAAGGCAGGCTTTATTACTACACTCTGAACTATATTTCTTAAACACACGCCTCAGCCAGAATTTTTAATTCAGTTATAGTCATTGTACTAAGTCCTATAAACAAGCAGTAATATTTTAGGTACAATTAAGACCAAGTCTGTTCCAGTAGCTTTTTTATATATGTGGGAAGCAAACAAAATTAAACGTAAAATGCCCAAGAATCTATAATCATTAAAAGGTATCTATATTTCTAATAGATTTCATAATAAACACATCACATTACATTCCTGCAAAGATATTAACCAAGAAATACAACTTTTGAAACATATTTAAGAGGCCTGGTCAGTGACAAGAGGACTTGCCTGCCTTGAATAAGCCAGGCACAGGTCCAATTCTCAGTAATAGTATTAAACCAAAATAAAAAGATGTTATGATTCTGTTACAGTGAACTCTAATAGAGAGATCGTCCCTCCTCTCAAAACACTATACAAAAAGGATAGGTACTTTTCTTTTTCAAAAGTGTAAATTGCCAATTGTGGCAATATGCTACCACTGAAGACAAGCAGAACTTTTTGTCAGATCTTTGTGTGTGGACACAAAGGGAAAACATCAGGTTTGTCCATCTATAGGTACCTGGCTGACTCCTGAAACAGTTTCTCTGTATTTTGGATTATGTCAATACAGGGCTTATAGCACTGTAAACACAAGAGACCAAGCCCAGCTTCTTATAGACCAGGGATCTAAACTCATACCTTCCAGCTTTTGCAGCAAGAGCTTTTAGGCACTGAGTTCCCCAAGCCCTTGGCAGCTCTTTACAAGTCTGACACAGTTGTCCAACGGTATCTTCCATTACATGCTGTTTTACAAAATTAGTTATTTATACTAGTCTAGCCTTAATAACTTAAAAATAGAGCTGGAGAGATAGCTCAGCATTAAGAACACTGACTGCTCTTCCAGAGGCCTGGGGTTCAATTCCTAGCACCAATATGCCAGCTAACAAATGTCTGTAACTCCAAGATCTCACTCCCTCACACACACACATGTAGGCAACACCAATGTACATAAATTAAAACAAAAAACAAAAACAAAAACAGATAGCTTTTTGTGAAATGTAATAGCTGTCAACTCAAAAATTCATTACTCAAGCCAAAAAACTTAATTCATAGCACATACCATTTCTGCCTCTACAGTAAAATATAAAAACATGACTATCAGCAGAAAATTAAAGCCCAGATTTTCGATTTACTTTAAAATAATACAGAGCGGTGGTGGTGTAAACCTTTAACAGCAACACTCAGGAGGCAGAGTCAAAAAGATATGTAAGTTCACGGCCAGCCTAATCTACAGAGTGAGTTTCAAGACAGGCCCCAACAACTACACAGAGAAACCCTGTCTCAAAAGAAACAAAACATTTCTTAAAAAATTTTTAAGAAAACTTTAGAATGCCAAGTTTATACTTTATACACATTTCAACTGCTTATAAAGGAGGAATAACATTAGAAGCCTTAAAGAAGGATTTTTATCTGCCAGAAACTAAATGTCATGTGTAATTTTTGGGGTTTTTTTTTTTGTTGTTGTTTTTGTTTGTTTGTTTGTTTTTGTTTTGTTTTGAACTATAGTCTCCATCACTGGATATAGCAGTCCTAACACAATGTGTAGCACTAAACAAAAGTAATCAGGAAGAAGAAGCATTAAAAACTGGGTGCTTCCAAGTGGTGGTGGTGCAGGCCTTTAATTCTAGCACTCAGGAAACAGAGATAGAAGGATCTCTGTGAGTTCAAGGCCTGCCTGGTCCAGTTCGAGGACAACTAGGGTAGTTAAAAAGAGAAACCCTGTCTCAAAAAAAAAAAAAAAAAGAAGTCCGATGCTCTGGAGGCAGAGATAAGCAGATCTCTGTAAGTTCAAGGCCATCCTGGTCTCTGCAGCAAATTAAATTCCAGGACAACCTCCAAAGCTACAGAGAAAAACCTGGAAAAGGGAGAAAAGAGGGAGGGGGGAGGGAAAGGAGGGGAGAAGAGAGAAGGGGAGAGGAGAAAATGAAGAAAAGGAAAGAAACTAGGTGCTGGGTATGGTAGCTTACACCTTCGGTCCCAACACACTTAGGAGATAAAACCAGGAGAGTTCTTAAGAGTTGAAAACCAAAGACTACCAAGGCCAGCCAGAGTTACATAGTGAGAACCTGTCTTTTGTTGTTACAAGACTGTTACCTTTATTTTTATATACTTATAACTTCAAAAAACAAATAACTAAAGCCAAAAGCACCACAGTATATAACAACCAACCCTATTTAGTGAAGGAGGGAGTTTTCCTGCCGTTTAGACATCAAGGACAGAACAGAGGAAAATAACAACTAGACATGAGAATAAATGCTTCCTAGGATATGACCCTGACCATTTCTTGAGTTATGAGAAGTCTTGATATAAAAGTGAATACCAGAACACTATTTTTCCTTGCCATTTCACTGTCGTGAAAAGTCTACCAACTCAGAACTACTGTACAAGGGGTAGACATCAAAATACAGTTGAAATCACAACTGTATTCTCTGTGCCAAATTTTGGTTTCTATTTTGCACATAAAGAAAGTGAAGCACATTTTCCCACAAGTATTTTACTGCAAAGCAGAGTGATCTCTACTATTCACTAAAGATCCACCACCAAAGCTTACTAACCTTAACGCTCCTCTAACAGTCAACACCCATGTGTGTTTTCTATCGGAAGGGGGAGGGGGAGGCTCTATCACACTGATATCAAATATGAATGACAATAAAACAACATTCCCTTGAAGCATTTATCCTCTTAGATAATGCATCAAGGACCAAATCCAACTGGCCTTCTCCTTTCTAACCTTGAAATGTATCCATATGAATCAAACTCTTCTAACCCCTAGGGAGAACACCACTATACTGTGCACTTAGTTCCTAAGACCTGGATTGAAGCGTCATACATCTTAGTTTAGAACTCTGGGAAAGCTTAACCAATGTGTGCCTCAGTTTTCCCTCATTTATAAAATGGCAGTAACAGAACTCACACCTCAGCAGGTTGTTTTGAATAGTCAATGGGAATATCTGGGAAATGTTTAAAGCCACATCTGCAGAGTCAACAGGTGTTGTAGTTATAATTATAGTAATAGTCAACTCTAACAATATAATCATAAATTTCATTTCTGCCACTCATTTGAGAAATGGCCACAATCATATTCTGACTATAAATAAATAATAAAAAGTTAGGAAGTGATATTCCACACAGGGAAGGAGAGGCTATGTATTATCAATAGCCTGAATGAGCCTGCAAATGAAATAGCATTTATTCTTCTAAATATTTACCAATTATTAAGAAAAACTATTCAAATAAAAATAAAAGATTTTTAAAACTTAATAATCAGTAGAAGAGATGCTACAAATCTACTGTGTCTTAATTTTTCATAAAAAATTGGGACAGTAATGGCTTCAAAATAAACATAAGCTAAGTCCAGTAACCATGTGTAACCAAACCTTTTCCAGCAAGCTGTTTTATAATCAGCCACGGGCATAAGAGAAAACTACTGTATATTCTAATACTAAATAAAGAGCTTTGTTCAAAAGCTGATATATGCTTTGTTGCTAAATTTGATGTAGCATAATCACAAACTATATATACATTAAAAATGGAAAATTACAGTGGGGTTTTTGTACACACACACACACACACACACACACCCCAGTCCCCCAGTTTGGAAAGAGTAATTTCACACTTAGTTTTTAAAGTTTACTTGCTACAATTCTGGTAATGGCAACAGATACTTAGAGCTAAAAGAAAGGAAAATTCTCTCTTTTGAAAAGGAGGGGCATCCAAAGATTATCATGAAAAAAGTTTTTAAAGTCCAAAAATCTAAATACTATTATTAAAGTAGCTTCAGAACAAATACATTTTTAGGGTTTATACAATACTAAGTTAAGATTCATGCACTTACAAGGCAATTTAAAGTACATCCCTATATTTTTATTATGAATTTAAATTCACTATAACAATTGTTAGTCAACTCATATACATCAGTCAATATACAAAAACCTTAAATAGAAAACTTACACCTTTCTATACAGCCCTCTAAATGTAATTAGTAAATGTATGAACTGGATGATAATTATAACAGTAAACCCACTAATCAAAAACACCCAATCTACAATATAAAACAAAATAGGGGAAAAAAGTATTTCATGATAACATATAATTCTGTTCCCTTTTTTTTTTTTTTTTTTTAAATCTTACTTAGGAAGAAGAAAATAAATTTGTAAGAAAAGAAGTGTCTTAAAGCTAAGAAATGCCAATCTACCTGCAGCTCCTTGGGGAGCTTCATCTGTCCGGGCAGCTGAGGAATTCACTGTCTCCTGATTGCTTTCAGGGTCTGCCATTTTCTCTTGCCGCCGGGCCTCAGCTGCTCCTCTCTTGCCCAGGCCAGAGCCTCGCCGACTGCAACAGAAAAATGTCATCAGAGTCAGCATTACCAAGACATGAGGAACAATGTAAAGACAACATAAAACTCAAATTCACACAGCACAAAGCCAGTTTCTTCTCCCTTTTAAATAAAAGTTGCTATAGAAAAATCACTAAGACTTTGTTTATCTGTAATTCTTCCAAGTTAGTTACAGCTCACACACACAGTACAAGCTTTTGTGTTACTGGGAGCTGTTATCTTTACAGACAGACATGATTTTTAAACACTTCCAGATAAATGGAAAAGTGGATCCTCCTAGAGGAGAGGAAAAACCACACATTTAAAATACAAACTCACTTCCAAACATAGACAATAGACAAAGGCTTAAGAATTGACAGTGACAACAGTAGGATCAAAAAGGACAGAGATATCACGCCATATTCTATGTCAAATTACCAAAATCATCTAAAATGAAATGTCCTAACAATGCAAACAACAAAGGTAACTACCAGGAGGCCTGTTTCAAGGACATAGTGACAGAACAGGACACTATAGGAAATAATCACATCTTTTTCATAAAGCAAATTAATTTTATTGATAATGACCTACTTCTATCTAGTAAACAGTAGGCAAATTATGTAAAAGGGTGATCCAATGTTACAATATAAAAAGCAGCTCCTTGACTTAACTTAGAAATAATAAAACCTAAGGCTAAAATGTTTTGGACTGTCTAGGAACACAAAGTGAGTCTGACTTCACATACTATAACCCTTTGGTAAGACTGAAAGGTGCTCCACAGTAAAGAGAACATACAACTCTTCTAGAGATCAATTCTGAGTTTCCAGAAACTACAAGGGGACACTCACAAATTGCTAATTACTCCTATAACTCCAACTCCAGAGAATCTGTCAGCTTTGGCCCCATAAAAGCACCTCCACTTATCAATAAATGTACATGGTTTTAGAAAACTATTTTTTCAATATTTTTTAAAGGTTGAAAACTTGGCCCAAAGCACTGTAGAACTCAATTATTTTCTTTCAAATCCTCAAAGGTATCACTAAGAAACCTCAAATACATTCAGTTATACTAATTCTAAGTAATTTAAAAGCAATATGAAGAAAATGTGTGTGGAGGCCAAGGAACTTAAGTCTTTTGTCTCAGGCTATGAAGAATTCATATTTTATCTGGGCGTGGTGGCACACATCTTTTAACTCAGTACTCAGAAAGCAGAGGCACAAAGATCTTTAGGTTTGAGGCCAGCCTGATCTACATAGTGAATTCTAAGACAGCCAGGGTTAAAAAGAGAGACCCCATCTCATTTAATAAATAAATAAATAAATAAATAAATAAATAAATAAATAAATAGGTAAATAAATAAGTCAACTTCTTTCCTTATGTCATCATTAACAATTAATTGCACGTGATCAAATTGAAAACTGAACTGTCTTACTGTCTTAGTGAAGAATCAAATGCCATTCAAATATCTGACAGTTTAAAGTCTGAACTGAAATAAGTCAGGCTAAAAATCAGTGATCCATTACTGCATTTCCTAGAAGAAACAACATTTTAAAAAGTTGATATTTGACTACTAAATAAATAGCAAGGATGGTGGTGGCACTTACCTTTAACCCACTCAGAGCTACAGAGTGAGACCTTGTCTCAAACTCAAAAAAGGAGCATGGGGCAGACAGAGAGATGGCTCAGTAGTTAAGAACCCTAGTTTAGGTTTAGTTTCTAGCACCCACATGATTGTTCAAAATGGTTTGCACTCACTCATTTGTGTTCTCTCTCCTCACTCTCTTCCCCCCCCCACCTCATTTTGATTTGGGGTTTTTCGGGGGGGGGGGGTCAATACAGGGTTTCTACGTTTAACAGCCCCAGCTATCTTGGAACTTTCTTTGTAGACAAGGCTGACCACAAACTCAGAGATCTGCCTGCCCCTGCCTCCAACTACTGGGACTATCATCACACCTGGTGATAATTAAAATAGGCATCCTTTTGATTCATCAATCACATCACTGGAAAAGTTCACCTTTCTTTAAACTAAGTCACATCTGCACAAAAGATGTTCACTAGAGATCTATTTGGCAGAGTATGAGTGTACCTTTTTTTCTTTTCTGAGCTGGCATCTCACTATGTAGTCTTGGGTGGCCTGGAACTCACTATGTAAACCAGTCTTGCCTTTAACTAATAGAAATATGACTACTAGAGTCTAGCTTGGACTAATGTCTAGATACTGGTAATAACTACAAGAAATGTTTTGAAAAAAAGGAGGAAAGGGTATGAATGCATCAAAAAGTAACATGGTTTGTGTTACTCCTTTGAAGTATTGACGATGAAAAGTCCAGCTTTCATGTTGTTATTTTTTATTCATTTGTTATGTGATAGGGTCACTCTATGTGGCCCTTGTTATCCTGGAACTAGCTCTATAGACCAATCAAGCTTCAATTCAAAATCAGGGATCTATTTGCCTCTTCCTCCAAGTGCTAGGATTACTCAACTCAACTCAACCACACTGACCTACTTAGGAAAAGAGGTTTTGTTGTTGCTATTGTTGGCTTGGGGGAGGGGGGGAGAGAGCCAGGCCACATATGTAGCTAATCCCAGACTCCAGAGGAAGGAGGATCTTTGAGTTTGTGACCAGCCTAGCCTGCAAAGCAAGTTCTAGGACAGCCAGGGAAAAAAAAAAAGGGGGGGGGGGGGAAAGAGAGGAGAGAAAGAAGGGGAAATACACACACACTCCTTTCTAGAAAAAAAGTCACCAGATTTTTAATTTTGAATAAAGTTATGTCAAGTTATTCCTTAAGTTTTATTTAATATGTAAATTACATTACTATTCATTACTGGGCTAGGTGTGGTAGCATACCCCTGTGATCCCATTACCTGAGAGACTGGGGCAAGAAAATACTAAGTTTCAGGATATCTTGGACACAATAAAAGACAAGGCAAGACAGAGAAGAAAAAGAGGCAAAGAGGTGTAAAGAAAAAAGAGGAGGGGAGAAGGGGAAAGAGGGGAAGGTATTAGTTTAATACATGCATAAAGATTTTTTTGATAAAAGTTGAAATACTTGAGCAAAAGAAGGGAAATGAAAACAAACTCAAAAGCATTTAAGTACCTGGTACTAGCACAGGAGCCCGTGGTCTTTTGGCGTGTGCTCCTCCTCAAACTGGGGAGCTCAGCAGGTGGGGACTCACTGCGCTTCTTGGTAGACTTTCTTAAACCTACAAAGGAAACAAAACAGAAAAGTTGAATTTTCTAAGTTATCATGAAATAACTGACAATCAAGCTTTTGAAAAATCTACCAGCTCTTTCGTGATCTTTTAGGATCAGTCCACTCACTCAACCCAAACTTCACACAGTCCTGCCTTTCCCAGGTCCTCTGCCCTCCAATTTCTGAAATTTCCCTAGTATTCTATACTTCAAGAGTTCAATCTTGCTGGGCGGTGGTGGCACATGCCTTTAGTCTCAGCATTTGGGAGGCAGAGGCAGGAGAATCTGTGAGTTCAAAGGCAGCCTAGTCTACAGAGTAGCTCCAGGACAGCAAGGGGTGTTACACAAGAGGGTGAGGGGGAAGAACCCTCATTAAATTTATACTCACTACCCCTTGATCATTTTGGCTACTTTACATAAGGCTAATAAAAAAGAACAAACATAGACAATGCAAAACAGTACTTCATTTATGCCATGAGCATGGAGCTAAAGACTAATGGAATGACTGATTTTTTTATAACAGAATTAGGAAATCAACCCAGTACACCTTACAATTATTCTGAAAGCCAACTACTAATGCCTTTATACCAATAGTTGCTACTACTAGAGTTTTAATAATCAAGAGGTATTTTTATTGATTTTTAAATGAAGCGGCTACTATGACAGCACCTACCTACCAACCCCTCTCTTCACAACAAACAATGGTAGAATGTGTGATAGTATACTAGGTGGCAGGCTCTGTTTAACCAAAGAACTTCAATTGTGAAAGGACTCCAAATTCAGAGAACACACACAGAGAGATAAAGAAATTTTTCAAGACAGGGTTTCTCTGTTATTGCTTTAAAATCTGCCCTAGAACTTGCTCTGTGGACCGGCCAGGCCTTGAACTCAGAGAGATCTCACACTCTCTGCCTCCTGAGTGATGGGATTAAAGGTGCATGCCACCAATGCCCAGCTTGTACTTAACTTTTTAAGATCAAATTTTTCTACTATGTAGGGGAGTGGGGAAGGGGCAAAGACAGAATCTCATGATGTAGCTCCAGTTGGTCTGATATTTGCCTTGTCTTCCAGTGCTGAGATTAAAGTGCACCACACTACTACCATGCCTGGCTATTCTTAAAGCACCAATAAAGGGACTGGAAGAGAATAGATTAAAAAACTAATTCTAGATGTCTAGGGGACTAGAGAGATGACTCAGAAATCAAGAAAGCTTACTGTTCTTGCCAACAATCCAAATTTAGGTCCTAACACAACCACCTGTATCTCCAGTTCCAGGAAACCCTTCTTCTAATCCCCACAGGCTCATATTCCCACATTCCTTGTGCATTTACATATACAACATACACATAAATTTTAAAAAATAGTATATTAGATTATCTCCATCTTTTTTAAGCTAAAATTACTGCTCATTCAAATAGATTATCTCTACATAATTAGAAAAATTGATGAATATTGAGTCTTCAAATAAAATTGCTCTATAAAAATAAAACTCAATGGCAAGAGTGATACTGATAATAAGCCAAGCTTCATAGATTTTTTTTTTTTATTTCTATATAACCTTTGTGGAAGAATAACTAGATACAAAGTGAATGCACAAGAATCAGAACACTATAACTGGTAAGACTGGCTTGAGAATTCCTGAAATTTCCATTTGCTTTTTGGTTAATTTTCCCATAATCACACACATATGCTTTCTACTCTATTCAGTCTTTGTCTTGACATCTCAGTCACAGGAGACACAACAGAAGTGCACACCACAATAGAGCTGACGGCATATTTAGTCAGTATTTAAAAAAAAAAAAAAATCCAGTCATGTGCGAAACATTCGATAACCTTGCACTTGGGGGTAGAAATAGGAGGATTACGTTCAAGATTAGCCTGGCCTGCAAGAAAGCCTATCTCAGAGAAGAGAATTTTATTTCAAGATTACCTCCAGTCTCAGTTACAGGAGACACTGTCTCAAATCAAAAGCACTCAAAAATCAAGCAGAAAGGGATGATAAATATACAATATATAGAGAAAAATTAGCAAAACAATTTTCACTTATAATAAAAACAAAAAGTCCGTTAAGGGGTTGGAGAGATGGCTCAGCAGTTAAGAGTACTTGGGTTCAATTCCTAATACCCACATGGCAGCTAACAACTGTCTGTAACTCTAAGATCTGACACAGCATATACAGGCAAAACTCCAATGCAAATAAAAATAATAATTTTTAAAAATCTATTAAGAAACAGGAGGTGGTGGTGCACTCTTTGAATCTATGACTGGGAGGCAGAGGCAGACAGACCTCTGAGTTTGAGACCATCCTGCTTTACATATTGAGTTCCAGGACATCCAGGGCTACAGAGAAACCCTGTCTTTAAAAATAAAACAACAAAAATAACTGCTGAGATTATTAATAATGTCATGTTACATGTTTCTTTCTACATAACATGATAGTGATAGATAGATAGATAGATAGATAGATAGATAGATAGATAGATAGATAGAAACTGAAAAAAAAGGAAAGCCATGCCTTCTTAAACTCCAGCACTCTGGAGGCAGAGGTAGGTAGATCTGAGTTCCAGGTCAGCCTAGTATACAAAGACAGACACAGACACACACAGACACACACACACCAGGTCAGCCTAGTATACAAAGCCAGCCAGCCAGACACACACACACACCTCTACCTAAAACAAAAATACCCAGTCTTGCTTCCCCATATCCTAATATACAAAGCCACACACACACACACACACACACACACACACACACACACCAAAAGCAAAAATACCCAGTCTCACTTCCCCACATCCAAAAAACAAAAGGGAGAGAGGGAGGGAAGGAGGAAGGGGGCAGGGGAGAGGGAGGGGAGAGAGGAGAGGACAGAGGAGGGGGAGGAGAGAGGGAGGACAGGATAGGACAGGACAGGGGAAGGGAAGAGGGGAGGACCGGGGAGGGGAGGATGCCTAGTATCATGAAAACCCAGGAAAGCATGTGTACCTACATAGCAAAAACACCTGCCTTCTGGATTTAAAAAGAGACAAAAAAAACATGCACTGAATTCTACACTTCAAAAAAATGCCACCAAAATATCCATTAAAAGAAAAATCTGACATCCAGGGAAAGACAGACATGCATGCACATACGTACACAGGCGTGTGCGCGCGCACACACAGTCTTGAACCCTCCACCCAATTAAAAAAACAAAAAGAAACATTGACAAAGATGGTAAGAATGAAAGCTAAGATCACAACTCAGTTTTCCAAGTGAAAAGCAAACATTAGGGACTGCAATCCAAAATGCTAAAGGCAGAAAATTGAGATAACAATCAATTAGAACTGAGTCTACAGACACTAAAAACTCAGGAACTGATGGTGCCAAGAACCTCTGGGGGCAATTTGGGGGTTAAAACCAAATATTAAATGATGGTAAGTTTATGAAGCTACCCAATTTCCAGACCCAGATTACAGATTTCCTATGTATTACCAATTTGTAAAGCTGAGCAACTTTCTAGACCCAGGAAACACAGGATTGATGTATCTTACACCATGTAAATTACAGAAATCTTTGATTAAAGCAGCCATTTAAAAATAAATGTCATAGTCCTACACCACACCCCAGAACTCTTCTCAGTTCAAGTTTCTCAAAAGTTTGACACACCTTTACTTTCAGACAGGAGTTTCAAATCTTCCCCGTGGAATTTTACCAGCACAAGAAAAAGAAAGCTAAAAATAGTAACAGATGAGGTTTCATTACAGAATAAACAGTCCAACCAATCATTAGGCAGTAAATCTCGGTCAAACCTAATTCATGTGCTCACAGATTAAAAATTAGATTTTTGCATGCATCTTACACTTGACTATGAAGTGACAATCACAACTACCAGACACTGAAAAGTTCCTAGTTTCAAACAAATCCAAACACTAGCAAACATACATACATTTAAGTTAGAAAAAGAAAATATTCTAGCATGGAAAACTACTACTATAGTCAAGAAACAAATGTCAATAAACCAAATATAGGATTCCATATAGGGAAAAAAAATGAATCCTAACACAATAGCCTCTTGAAAATAATACAGTAAATGCATGGGCTGGAGTGTAGGGGGAAAAAAAAAGTCAACAGATTGGAAGATGAAACTATGGAAAGCTACCAATAGAATGAAAGAGAAAACCAAAGACAAAAAGAACAGGATCATGTAAGAGGAAACCCCTTCACACATACACAAAAAAAATAAAATAAAATAGAAAAGCAGGAAATCTAAGCAGAAAATAAACAAGGACCAGGCAACAGTCAACTAATAACTAACTGTACTGGTATTTCTGGGACAATTCTAACTTTTAGGCTCTAAGTCTAAACCTAGTGGAAGTCCCAGATTCAGAGAAACAAGGACAGTTATCAACCTACAAGGAATCAAAGCAAATACAAAAGCAATGAAATAGCTTTACTTTCTAAATTAACAGACAGTGCTTGAACTTCCATAAAAACAAATTATTAAGAGATAGGTAGCTATGGTATTGAAAAATAAAAGCTAAGTGGCTAAAATACAAACATTTGACAACTGAGAAATAGCTATAGTTATATGCATCTATATTCCCAGCTAAGACAGGACAACTATGAACATGAGGCTATAGGGAAAGTCTCTAAAACAGGAAAAGCTGAATGAATAAAACATCCCCTACAGCTGAGACAGTAATACAACCAGGCACAAAGAGCAACTATCTGGAGGTTTCTTATCCTCAGCAAGATGAAGCAGAAGTATGGAGACCATTAGGAAGGAATATGGAATTGAGGAAGTAATGTGGTCAAATAAAAGGAAACCAACAACAAAACAAAGCATTAAATTCAGGGAAATAATGTGTTAAAATGAAACATTTCCTTCCTGTAGTACAGACATTTATACATTCGTGTAATACAACAAGGATAAACAAAAAGAACAATTTATGTTCAGTGGACATAAAATTGAGTGAAGACACAAATCCTCCTAGGTCTGAGGATAAACAGCACAGTAGCATAATGCAGATCTGAGGTTCCATCTATGTTAATAAATCGATGTTACAGGGTTGTACTCATTTTCCATAAGGAGAATAAAAGATCAAGCCAGGCAGTGATAGTACACGCCTTTAATCCTAGCACTTAGGAGGCAGAGGCAGGAGGATCTCTGTGAGTTTGAGGTCAGCCTTATCTAGGGAATGAATTCTAGATAGCTAAGGCTACAAAGAGAAACCCTGTCTCAAAAAAACAAAATTAAAAAATAAAAGATCAAACCACAGGGAGAAATAAGCAATCAACAGGCTTTTAAGGCACACTTAGTTTAGTAATACCAAAATAACTGATCAATAAAAACACATGTGACAATAAGAATACTGTTTGTTTTGTTGACAAGGGTGCTTTATTTTATTTATTTATTTTTTGGGGGAACCATTTTGCTTTAATATAACCAAGACTAGACTTAAAATTTGACACATTTTAATTTAATTTCACTGAGATGCCTCAGTGCTGGAGATACAGATACAGACAACTATAATCCACTACTGGTTTTTAACAGTAACACTTAGGTAACTTCGATATAATCTGTTTTAATGTGTTCAAAAAAAAATAGTAATTTGGCAATGTTTTTAATTTTTCGGCTGGAGTGTTGGCTCAGTGGTTAAGAGCACTGGCTGCTCTTCTAGAGTACAGAGGTTCGATTCCCCGCACTCTGTGTCATCCAGCATCTCATACAGATATTCATGCAGGCAAAACAACAGTGCACATTTTTAAAAAAAAAAAAAAAAATTCCTTATCTTTTCATAGGTTTCAAAAGCATTTGTTTGTATCTTTTTAAAAATTTTGTTGGAGGAACAGCATGTGGAGATCAAAGGACAGCTTCTAGGAGCAGGCCATCTCCTCTCACTTGTTTCTGAGGCAGGGGTCTGTTTTTCTGCTGTCTACTTATGGCTAGCTTGCCTATGATTCTCCTATCTCTTCGCATCTCACTGTAAGAATGTGCTAATTAGGGCTGGAGGGATAGCTCAGCCATTATTAAAGGCTAGGCTCACAACCATAAATAAGAATGTGCTGATTATAGGTGAATACCACTACATCAGGCTTTGAAGATCAACTTCAGGTCATCAGGTTTGTGTGGCAAGTGTTTCAAACTTTGAGCCCTCTCTGTGGCCCTTCCTGGTATCTTTTCAAAATAGTTACATATTTGAATTATTAAGCAGCTGGGTTATTTTGAAAGCTATACTGTAATATAGGCAACTCCTTTGTGTCCCTGTGTAGCCTTTGCTGGTATAGAACTCACTATGTGAGCCAGACTGACCTCAAACTCCCAGAGCTCCTTCCTGCCTCTGCCTCCCAAATGTTGGAATTAAAGGCCTGCCCCACAGCTTGACATTTAACCCTATTTTAAGTTTTCTACCTCATAAGAGACAAAAATAAGCCCATCTTTCCAACTCAACAAGGGTGACACTATAAAAAGCTTTCTGTAACACTAATAATAAAAAACTCAAGATATATTGGGGTTCAAGCTGATGGTCAGATAAGCAAAGTAGCCAACCTCTAGCTCTTACTATGCTCAGACCAAAGAGGTGATCATCAGACTGCTCCCAACTTCACTGTTCCTCAGATTGAGTCACTCAGACTACCATAATCTTCTCAATGTGGCTAGAGACTAATTCTGTAAAACTGACTTTATTTCTTCCTTTTATAACTTAAATCCTGGAATTAAGGGCAAATGATCCCAACTGCTGGGATCAAAGGCATGAGCTCTGTTACTCTTCACTCTTGTTTACACCAGGGTAGCCTTGAACTCAAGAAAGAGATACATTGGCCTATCTCCTGAATCCTGTGATTAAAGGTGTGTATCACCATTGTCTGACCTCTATGGTTTGTGGCTAGCTTTGTATTCTGAACCCTCAGGTAAGCTCTAGTAAATTATAAATAATAGATCATCACACTTAACAAATGTCTAATTTCTAAATTCCTCGCTGCTGCTCAATTCATTTTAGTTTTCTCTGTGTTAGATGCATCAGTTAGATACCATGTATCAAACTGGTAAGAGTTCTCAAAAAATAAAACTGCTTTCTCAGAACCCATCTGCTTGATTCTTGTAAAATTCCAAAAATGGCCATAAGCTGCATCATCTCACTAACAGAATATGAAATTCAAGATGGAAATAAGCTGGTAATACTATGTTAGCAACAGTATGCACATTGTGTTTACTTTAAATAAATGAGAATAAATGAGGGCTAAGTTCACATAAAATGAGAAATTTTTCTGTAACCAAATATTCCTTCTATTAACTTGGCATTATCAACTACTCATTTTGTAATTATTTCTTTAAAAATCACATTACATTAATAAGAAGGTGTTGGCAAAATACTTCGTGATAGCTAATACTGTCAATTTGACAAGATTGAGAATAACTAAAAATGGCAATAGCTAATAGGAAGGAGTGAGAAACAAGCAAGGCTGCTAGGCAAAGAGAATAAATAGGAGGAATCCAGGCTCCAGAAAAGAGGGAGAACCCCAGGAGCCAGTCACCCATCCACACAGCTAACTTAAAAAACTATCCCATTTCTCTTTAACTAGATTTTGCCTCTGGGCTTTTTAACTTTATCCTATACTTCTTACTACAAGTGAATCAAAATGTCCCTTACCACAAAGTTCTTGTCAATCAAATCTTAGAATACGCTCTTTACCCATTCTCACTGCACGTTAAAGTTGAAAGAAAACATCTGTAAAGAAATAAACTACGGTGGGCGTTGGTCAAATTTTACAGCTGTGGTGGTGCATATCTTTAATCCCCAACTAGGGATTTGGGGGGGAGGGTAGAGACAGGCAGATCTTGAGTTCCAGGCCAGCCTGGTCTACAGAGCAAGTTCCAGGACAGCCAGGATTGTTGCACTGAGAAACCTTGTCCCTTGTCTCAAAAAGAAAGGAAGGAAGGAAGGAAGGAGGAAGGAGGAAGGAAGGAAGGAAGGAAGGAAGGAAGGAAGGAAGGAAGGAAGGAAGGAATACAAAGGGTACACTGGGAAAGCAATACACTGACCACATACACTGAGAAAGTGATACTGTATAATGAGTCTGGGTACACTCCATCAAGTTTCTGATCATGAAAGCAAGATTAGTAGAATAGCTAGTTTGTTCATGTTCCAACTAACTGACAGAACTCTTGGTGGATTTTTGTTTGTTTTCAATGCTAATTCAAGGAAAATCCTTTAAAAAGAGCCTGGGCTATCTTCCTATACAATCAAGAGTCCCATGAAACTCCCAAAACAATACAGACAACTGCAGAATTAGCTGATAAAACCTTACGCTCAAGTGGCCATACATCTAGGTTAGAGGATGCAGAAAAATCAAGCTGGCACTTAAGCTTGAAATTTTCTCTTTACCGACTAGCCCTCCTAGTGCTAGTGGCTGTTCAAGACTGTTGGGCAAGCTTTCATTCAGCAGTGGATCATATGTCAAGATGAGCCAAGTGACATATGGCACAATAATGGCAAGTCTGTGAAAAAAGCAACCCAACTGCTTTCTGAGCAGATTTGTTATCACTCCACTGTTCCTGGATTTCCTTTCCAGCCAGATCCCTCTACCACTTTAGCCCTAAATAAACACACAAAGACTTATATTAATTATAAAACTGTTGGCCAATGGCTAGGGCTTTTATTGGCTAGCTCTGTCTTAATTATTAACCCATCTCTATTAAACTATATATTTCCACAAGGTCTTGGCTACCTCCTTTGGCATCTCCTCAAGGTGCCTTTCTGCCTCTCCCCCAGCATCCTCATCTCCTAGTCCCGCCTATCTTCCTGCCTCTACTGGCCAAACACTGTTTTATTCATCAATCAATAAGAGAAACACACACAGAAGGACATCCCCAATCACTCCACAGGAGAGAATTCACATGTTACTGTAAACTCATGGTGTTACTAGTTGTGGTGGGTGGTATAAGCTCTAGTGGGAGTTACTATTATTTTTTTAACTAAATAGACATATTCCCTTCTAAACAACTATGTTTATACTCGATAGATTAGTGCTGCTTTTTTTGTGAGATAAGCATCTTTGCACTGCTCAGTAGTAACTGCACAGACTTGACTTGATCAAAGTACTAAGAAAGTGCCGAATGCTTTAAAGAGCCTTACAAAGAGCAACAAACAATGCAAAGGGTGAGAGAAATTAATATTTTGGCACAGGAGAGATGATTCATGCCTCACAACATCAGAGTTAAATCCCTAGAATCCAAAGTGGAAGGCAGAAGCAAGAACTCTTGACTCCCTAAGTTTGGCCTCCACAATAAGGAATCAAGACATGACTAAAGGGTAAAGAAAGACGGTGCTACCCAGACTTCAACATACACAAATGGGTACCTGTATACCACCATACACACGCTTGGGGGGGGGGGGGAGATGAGGGGAGGGAGTGAGGGAGGAAGGGAAGAGGATGGTAGAGAGAGAGAATATTAGGGAATAATTGCCAGGAGGAAGGAGAATGTTATTTGTATATATGAAGATGACATAATGAAACCAATTTTGTATAATCAATATATACAAATAAAATCTTTGCTTTTAACCGGGTGTTGGTGGTGCATGACTTTAATCCCAGCACTCAGGAGGCAGAGGCAGATGGATTTCTGTGAGTTCGAGGCCAGCCTGGTCTACAGAGCTAGTTCCAGAACAGGCTCCAAAGCAATACCGAGAAACCCTGTCTCAAAAGAGAGAAGGGGGGGGGGGGGGACCATTCCTTTACCCCTTCATTCTGCCTGCCTCCCTACTTTTCCCTCCTTCCTCTCCCCCCTCTCTCACTATGCAGTCATGACTGGCCTCAAGCCTATAAAGGTCTACATGCTTCTGCCTCACTCTCCAGGCTGCTGGGTTTGAAAAGTATACCACCACACCACACCCTAGAAACTATTTCTTTAAGGGGGTTGGCTGGGAGAGCTGAGATGGCAGTATTCAGTAGTTGTTCTTCCACACAACCCTGGTTTAATTTCCAGTACCCAAATGGCAGTTCACAACTGTAACTCCGGTTCCAGGGAATCTGACACCCTGTGTCTATGAGGTAACCAGGCATGCAAATGGCAAACAGTCATAAATGCAGGCAAAACACCCATATACATAAAAAATTTAAATGTTGTTATAAGAAACCTCAAATAGGCCTAGTGGTACATGCCTGTCATTTCTGCACTTTAGAGGCTCAGGCAGGAGGATCAAGAGTTCAAGCCTGAGCTGTACAGTGAGCTATAGCTCAACCTTACTTGGATAAAGACACCCTGTCTTAAAAAGAAATGAACATTTGAGTAGAGCATGAAGGCATGGCCCGGTAGTACTTACTATGCGCCATCACCTGGACATGGAACTACCTTAAGAAATAAGAACCAAGCTGGGGCAGTGGTGGTGCTGCCTTAAATACTAGCACTCAGGAGGCAGAGGCAGAGTAATCTCTATGCCAGCTTCGTCTACAGAGTGAGTTCCAGGATAGTCCAGACTGTTCCACAGAAAACCCTATCTCAAAAACCCAAAAGGAAAAAAGAAAAAGAAATAGGAACCAAATAACTTGAGTGAAGAATTGGGAGATGAAAGGAAGAATGTAAACAGAATCCAATTCACTAGCTATGAAAACTACACAGCTACCCAACAAATACAACAATAAAAGAAAGCCACACACTATCACTTCACTTCAAGTAAGAAGGAAGGATAGGAGTTGACATCAATATTTCCAATTATAAAAAAAACAAAAAGAAAAAAATAGGGACAGGCAGTGGTGGCACACGCCTTTAATCCTAGCACTTAGGAAGCAGGAGGATCTTTGTAAGTTCAAGTCTAGCCTGGTCTACCGAGTGAGTTCCAGGACTGGCTCTAAAGCTACAGAGAAATCCAATCTCAAGAAACAAACAAACAAATAATAAAACCTGGGCAGGATGGGATGCCAAGCTTTTTTTAAGCAGGTCTTTCATTTCCTTTTGACTTCAAGCTACTATGCATTACTTAATACAATTTTAAATGACATTTTTCTAATAATCATATGATTATTTAGTCACACACAAAAAAATGTTATAGTTAAGCAGGTTAAGGAGCTTACTCAGTACCAAACTTAAAAGACATTAGACTCCAAAGTAGGAGAGAATCAAGTTGTCCTCTGGCTCCATAAGCTCCATAGCTCACGCCCATGTTTTGTGTGTGTGTGTGTGTGTGTGTGTGTGTGTGTGTGTGTGTGTGTGTGTGTACACAGCTACAGATTTAGAGCTAAACAGAGTTAACACCTCAGGCTCTATATTAAGTTAGGCTGATTCAGTGGTTAGCTGAAGTTATTGAACAAAAACATTCATGAGGGCTGGTCAGATGGCTCAGCCAATAAAGATGCCTGCTACTGGGTGTGAGGACCCAAATTCAATCTTCAGGATCCATAGGGTGAAAGTAGAGAAGCACTGTCTTCTGACTTAAACATATGTACCATGACATATGTGTACCCACAAACACACACAGGGAAGAAAAAAAAAAAATGTAATTAAAAAAAAAAAATGCTAACAGCAACCACTCAAAGGCTTTCAATAATCCAGGAATGCCATAGTTCTATCTAGCCAGTCTTATAAGGACTCAAGAAAGAAAACTACCTGAGCTCCAAGTACTGGGTTATTTGCCTGCAATCCCAGGCTAAAGCATTAAGATCACAGGGCTTGAAACTAGTTTGAGCAACACGTGGAGACTCTGTCAAGAATTTTATAACAGACAGAAAATTAAGACCTTTAATATGCCTTTAATCTCACATTCCGGAAGCAGAGGTAGTCTGATCTCAGTGAATCTGAGGCCACCTTAATCTACAAAGTGATTTCCAGGACAGCCAAAGCTGCTACAGATAAAACTGTCTTGAAAAACAAAAAGACCTTTAATCCTGATAATAAATGCAAAAAGGGACAGGTGGTGGTGGCCCATGGGTGATAAAAGCAGGTAGATCTGAGTTTGAGGCCAGTCTGGTCTATAATACAAGCTCCAGGACAGCCAGGGCTACACAGAGAAATGCTACCCCCCCTTGCCCAATGAAAAGGATGTGACTCAATGGTCTCTTTGTCATTTATTTCTTACAATAGAATTATCAGCAGTTAGAAAGCCAGTTATCTGTTTGCCCCAGTTATAAGGAGAAACTATCCTGAGAAGGGGTGTGGGGTGTATGTCCTGAAAGAAGTCATAAAATATTGCACTCTTTAAACATAGTAGAGAACACCAACATTTCCCCCCATGCTGACATTAGGAAATGACTGATCAGCAGTGCTGTAAAGACAAACATACAGTCACTGAAATTAGATTACTTAGCAGTAATAAAACATTCCCTTGACTGTCTCTGCAAATTTAACTTATATTTCAATTGCTATGCACTGCCATAAGGAGATAAAATAGTCAATCTAAGAGAGAATAAATAAAACTACTTAAAAGCATAATCAATCTTGACCAACCAGGAGATATTCTTTGAGTAAAGAAAGATTGTCCCATAAACTTACTTGCTAATTTGGCCTGTAATCCAGAAGGTCCAGGTTTTGATGTCTCTGACTTAGAAGACCCTGGAAGAGACAGTTTTGTTTTAGGTAGGCTAACTTTAGGGCTGAAACGAGCGGCCCAATCAAATTTTGAAGAGCCACCAGTTTTACTCTGTTCTTTTTCCCTGCTGCTTCTTCTGGGACTAGGGCTGGATGCTGAACGGGAACGCCTGGCCTTGTTTTGGTCTTTTCCTTGTTTCACCCTGGCACCAGGTGGTACAGTAGAAGAGGCCGAGGCTACAGCCGAAGATGAGGAGGAAGTAGAAGCAGCAGAAGAAGAATCGGTGATGGTGCTACACCCAGCTTTGGCTGAGGTGGCTGATTTTGAAGCCAGCTTGGTGGGTTTTGCAGATCTCTCTTCGGCACCAGTTGATTCAGACCCAGATCCACTCTTTACACAAGAACTCTCTGTCCTCTTTCTTTTCTGACTCCGTGAACTACCAGCAGCCACACTCTTTCTGGTGTGAGCCTTGCTTGTTGATGGCAATTGTGCAGATTTCAGTTGTTGCTCCTGGTCTAAATGTCTCTTCTTTGACTTACTATGTGGCTTATTGGTTCCTGAGACAGACTCGATGTGTTGAAATGCTCTGGGCTTTTTCGCAGAGCTAGGAGAACCGGTCCTGTTGTAGTCTGGACTAGCACTGCGTTTCACTCCTCGAGAATTGTCTTTCTTAGGCACCTGCCCCGTTTTCTGCCTTTCAGAAGTATTGGCTCTGTCTGGATCCTCTGGTTGTGGAACTATGACAGCAGATGATGAACTGCAGCTTCTAAGAAGTTAGATAAGAAAAAGTTAGTAGTAGCCTATCTTGAGTAAACCTGCTACCTAACACTTAACTCCCCAACTCCCCTAAATACTTGGACTAAGTACTTGGGACAGAAGGGGGGGATGGGACAATTTCTGTGAAGCCCAATATTAACATTTTCAAATAATTCAAAAACGAAAGGAAAAGTCTGTGGCTTTTAAATATATTTTGTTGGAAAATAAGAATGCTTCTTATAGGGGTGGGGAAGGAAGAGGTATTATCTCTCTCACAGCTCAGAATGGTCTATACCTAACAGAGTCTCTGAAAACAGGTCTTGTCTCCATGCCCATGTGCTGGGAATATAGGCTTGTGATACTATGCTCAGCTCAAAAGTAAGAGTACTCTTTGGTCAAAGATCACTGACATTAAAACACTCCTAATCTAAAGAGTTTATTGTTTTAAGAATGCTCACTACTAAGAAAGAGTACTGAAATTTCTCAAAGACAAACATTTTCCCAATGTGTAGAGGAAATAAGCATAAATAATACATTTCCTGAAAGGTTACACACCATCTTATAAAACAAAGAATCTTCACATTAACACCCCTTTGCAAAGCCTACTACCAACTGGTGATCTAGAGTGATGGCTCACTTAAGAGCACTTGCTGCTTTTGCAGAGAACCGCTGTTCAATTCCCAGCACACACATGGTGACTCACAACCACCAATAACTCCAGTTCTAGGGGATCCAAAACCTCTTCTGGCCTTCTCTAGCACCCGTATGTATGTAGCACATACATAAAATAAAATTTCTTTAGAAAAAAAATACTGGGGGTGTTGGTGGCGCATGCCTTTAATCCCAGCACTGGGGAGCCAGGGGAAGAAGGATCTCTTGTGAGTTCGAGGTCATCCTGGTCTACAGAGCTAGTCCCCAGGACAGGCTCAAAGCAACACGGAGAATACTGACTTGGCTTAAACTAACAAAAATAATTGACTTAAACAGACTCTAACAACCAGCATTAAAGAAAAAGTTAATTAAATGACACCTTCAAATGGCTACAATGGGGCACAAGCAATTAAGAGCAATTGCTATTCTTCCCATAGGACTTACTTGAGTTCCGTTCCCAACACCCAGACCAGGTACCTCCAACACCAGAGAAATCCAATGCCTTCTTCTGGCCCGAGGGCATTGGCACTCATGTGCACATACCCACACATATACAGGGTTTTTAAATGCAATCATGGTTTAAGTAAATGAGGAACCTAAGCAAATAAAAATTTCACTGCCTAAGGTATGTATCAGTGATATCACCAGAAAGGGAATAAAATAACATACTCAGAGGAAAAAAGGAAAACGTGTAGTAATATCTGAGATAACCCTGTAAGTTTTAATTTATGCAATAATTTATATGCAATTTAAGCCTTCCTTGAAATTGTACAAGCAATGTGAAAATTTACCTTTTAGAAAGGTGTCCCCTTGACAGTTCAGAAGTAGTATTAGATTGCACTTTGGGTGCCTTAAAATTAGATTTTCTACTCTCAGGAGGGATATATCCCTTATGTTTTGCCTGCCCTAAATGTGACCTGTCAGCAGAAAATCAAAACAGAAATCTATCAGGACACTGAGATGCAAATACAATATCCAAGTGAAATTTTTACATTAAAAAAAAATCCTCCCAAAACATAGCTGACCTATACTTCTTCCATATATTTATTAAATCATGATCCTATCAAATAACCTGAGAAAAAGTAATTTTGTCTTAGAACCAACTTTATATCCAAAGGTTAAGATTCCTAAGTATCAGTTATCAAAATGCATAGTTCTTGCTTAGCAAGCTTTTCAGATTTCATTGCAGAAATTAAAGAATTTTCTCTCTCCCCTCTCTCTTTCAAACACACACAGCAAATACACTACTTTTAATATCACAGTGTATGCTAATGTACAGTAGGTTGACTAAATGACAATGTACTATATATTCCAAAAACTGAACTCTGAATATTTTAATGAGGAAGAAATGATAATACAGGAATATTTACTCTGATATGTTTAACATTATATGATACACACACACACATACATATTTCAAAACACATTGTTACATAGTATCCCATAAATGTGCAGTTTGTAAACTTGAAAAAAATTATTGTGACTATGACTTTTGAAAGTTTATTATAGCTGGGCATGCAGATCTATGGCAAATATGTGCCCAGCTATCATGCACAAGAGCTTGGTTTCAATCTCAAGCATAAAGGGTAGGGGAAGAACCTGTAAGAAAGAAAAAAAAGAAAAAAAAAAAAAAAAACTTGTAGAATAAAGGCAACAGTGATTCACAAAATGATTGTTTCCAATTTGTACATTAAGATTGAGGTTAAGGACAGTAAATACAGAACTGAATGTATCCATTTTCAACCTGGTTTTGCATAGAAAAACAATGTGGACATCAAATAGCAAATAAAACATCATAAAATCAAGACAGTATTAATAGAAAATACACTTGTATGCAAATATACACACATCCTCCAGATAGTAACAATTACCACAAAACATTATTTTATGTTAAAAAGACACCAGTGATATACCTACATTTTATTTATAACAAATTTTTTTATCAATCCCACCTTTATTCTAAAAGCAAGTATAAAGAAATTCTGTCAACTGTTAGATCTTTTGTGTAACTCCAATCAGGGTCTACAAAGCATTTACATATACCATAAAAAGGCACATAAACACATATCATCTTATTAAAAATAATTGGCAATCATGGTCTTCACAAAAGTATATGCTAATAAGGAGTGGGAGCACAGTGTTATTAATACTAAAGACAGTTACTTTTCTAAAAGTAACTTGACTGAGGTAGAACTTGGTTTAAAACTTAGGATAACTATGCAGTAGGGTCCTGGGTTCGGTCTTAACTTTGCAAATTGTTCCATAGTTACTTACAAAGAGGAATAACATTTTTCAGGAAAAGGGATTTAATAGCAATAGAACATTTATAAATTATTTTCACAGTTTTCCTGTACTTGGTTATATTTGTACTAGAGGCTGAATTCAGGGCCTTTGCACATGCAAGACAAGTGATCCACTGCTGAGCTGTCAGCAAAAGTTTTGTAGTTCAAAGACCATGTGTTATTCATTAAAACCTAAACATCTTTTTAAGAAATAGTAACTGAGCCAGGTGTGATGATGCAAACCTTTATCGACAGCTCTAGGGAGGCAGAGGAAGGCTTATCTCTGGAAGTTTGAAGTCAGCTTGGTCTATAGAGCTAGTTCTGGAAGAGCCAGGGGTACACTAAGAAACCCTGTTTCAAAAAAACCAATGTCAACCTCTGGCTTCCAGAAGTGCATATACATTGGCTCATTTATACTATATACTAACACATAAACCACAAACTAAATACATGAATTATAAATAAGGTGTTCCATATCCCAATAAACCACAAAATATAAAAACACTAATTCTTTATCATCAAAAATTAATCCACTCTAAAAAGTAGAACTACTCACAAAAACATTGTCCCTTTGTTTTTACTAAAATTTTGTTTGCAGTGCTAAACTTAGAATGCATTTATCATGACCTTACTAAGACCAATGAAGTAGAAAACAGCATATATAAATTCTCAGTAACAGGTCACAAAAAAGTAAACTCTATCCATCAGATCAAAACACAAAATTCCAATTAACTTAGTGGAGCCCATTCTGTATGGAAGGATACCATGCCCAGCCTGGATACAGGGGGTGTGGGGGTGGGAGAGGTGCCTTGGTCCTGTCTCAACTAGATGATAAGACAGACTCAGTAGACGTCCTATGGGAGGCCTTACACTAACCGTGGAGCAGGTGGGAAGAGGGGGGGGAGTGGAAAGAGTGGGAGGAAAAGAGAGGGAGGGGAAACTGAGATTGGAATGTAAAAAATGAACTAACTAAAAAACAAAACTATAAACAAAATTCTGCTGGTGCACACCTTTGATCCCAGCACTGGGAGGCAGAAGCAGATGGATCTCTGAGTTCAAGGACAGCCAGCCAGTGCTGTTACAAGGAAACCCTGTCTCAAAAAAAGCAAAAGCAAAACCAAAGCAAAGTTAAACAAAAATGGAACAAAAGCCTAGTGGTTATGGTGCATGCCTTTAATCCCAGCACCCAGGAGGCAAAGGAAGGCGGTTCTCTCAGTTTGAGGTCAACCTAATCAACAGAGAAAGTAAAAACACCAAAATTGGCTTAAAACAACAACAGTGTGATCCTTTCAAATTTGTTTAGCTAGTGTTATTATCTATTCTCATTGAGGAGTAATTCATATTTTTAAAAACTGCTGTGCAGGGCTACCAAGATGGCTCAGCAGGGGAAGGCAATTGCCACTAAGTATGACAACCTAAATTCTATCTCCAGGACTCGCATGGTTAAAGGACAAAACCTCTGCAAAGTTGTCATCGAACCTGAACACATACACTGTGGCACATTCACACATTAAAGAAACTGTTTTTAAAAACTAGTCATCTTTCCTATTTGTTTTAGAAAGAGGGCAACCAATCTTCTTTATATTCAAATGACATTTTCAGCTTTGTAGGACTTGGGGCATAACTTAGTAGTGAAGCCTAAGTGGCTTTGATCCCTAGCACAACAGCATAGAAAGGATTATAACCATTAACAGGTAAAGTCTTCCCTTTTGATCTTGTAAACATAGGGGAATATATATTCCTTTGAGCCTCCTATGGTTCCAACTTTGGAACTAATTTTTTGTTATGTTTTCACATATTGCCAATTCTTTTCTCTCTTTAATCAAAACACCCTTTACCACTTAATTTTATGTTGTAATGTTGAGGAAACTGCCTATTAACCAACAGTACTTCCACATTATACTGAGACCAATATTAAGTACATAACTGGGGGGAGGGGTACTATAAAGCCCAGCAAGCCTAGTCTCCATAGTGAGTTTGTAACAAAAAAGCAACAAAAATTAAAATTATAAAAGAGGAAGACTATAATCAACACTGGTTATATATTCCCAAGATTACAAGTCTGAAATACCTCTTGTCTTTTAGGATATTGAATATTTACTGTAACTGCTAGTCAGAACTTAGATAGGATTAACTATAATCTATCTGTAGGGTTTGGAAATTAAATCAGTGGTAAAGTATACAACTTTGTATTCACGAAGCCCTAGGTTCAATCCAAAACAGAACTCCCACCACACACAAATTCTTAGTCAAAAGATTACAAAGAAATCCAAACTTCACAACAATGAATACACTACACTTAATGTTAGAAAAATGAAGTGTCTAGTTAATAACAATATATTTTGTTATATACATTTTTTAAATGTTTGAATTCATTCAAATATGGTGAGACAGTATAATTCCCAGCACTTAGAGCATAATTTGATGCTGCCCTTGGCGCGCGCGCACACGCACACACACACACACACACACACACACACACACACACACACACACACACACACACACAAATTCCCAATATGGAATTTATTACATCTCTCAATTTTGTGTGTAAAAACAGAAACATGTATATTAATATAAAGCTAATTTTGTCTTCCGAAAAATTAAACATTTTTTATTTGAAACACGTCTTAAGGATTCTGAGGACAATTTCAACTACATAGTGATTTTGAAGACAACTTGAGCTACATAAGATCCTGTGTCTCAAAAAATATGGTTAGGAGAAAAGGAGGAAGAATAGATTGAAGAGATGGCTCCACAGAAATGCAAAAGGATTACATCCCGAACTCAGATTCCCAGCACCCACATACAAAGCTGGGCCCAGGAGCACTGCAAGTAGTCACAGTACTGGGTAGGTGGACACAGATCCCTGGAACTCATTGGTGAGCTAGATTAACAAAATTGGTGCCTGCTAGTTTTAGTAAGAAAACCTGCCTCAAAAACATGGTGGAGATCAAATGAAGACAACATCCAGTATGATACCTGGTACACCCCATGCAAGCAAGCATGCACACAGAGATGGATAGATGGACAGGCAGAAAACATACATGCAATGAATGTGTACACATATCAAACAATAAATACACAAACAAACCAAAGAAAACAAAGAAGAAATGCTTACTAGACAGCAGTAATATTGTCCCTAGAGTATACATTGAGTAGTAGTGATACTTTTGTCATCTCATAGGTGTAGGCTAGAAGAAGTTAGCATACAATTCAGTGTTGTGGGGCTGAGTGTGGTCAGCAGTGGAGTGCTTGTCAAGTATATGAAGGCCACAATCTCCATCGACAGCACTGCAAAACTAAAAGGAAAACAAAGAGCTGTCCCCTGATCAGTATATTGTAAATAGTCTCACTAGTAAACATATGAAGACATAATAATTCAATAAAGGAAAAAAGAAAAGCAGGCTGAAGATGTGGCAGTGAGATACATGAAAAATATACTTTTAACTTCTTAGTTCATATTTGTTTTACAGCTTTTATACAAGTTATAAATTTCCAGAAGTGCAAATGAAGCAACAGAAGCTTACTTCCAGTGTTCTACAACCCTGCTTAAGGCACTGAAATATACTTGAGACTTCACATGAATAAACTAAAATATCAACAGCCAAATATTTATCTATTTAAATATTACTTGGCAATGGTTTGCTTTCTGATTATTTTTATTTCTGTAAAATACTAATAGATGATATTGTTATTTTTAAGCTGTAAGAAATATTTTAGATAAATAATTCATGTTAACATACTAAAGAAGGGGGGAGGGGAATACCAAAGCATATTGAAGACAGATCCTATTGTATACATTAATGATTACTGGCAGGGAAACCTCTATCTGGTAGGGTTTAGAATTACTGTACTAACCTATTTCAACAAGTATATTGTGTTTACTTACTAACAATTTATATGCATTTCATGACAGAACAAATAAATAATAACTAATCTAGTCTTTGTCCTCAAAGAAGTCTATCTCATAAAACAGTAATTCATTTACCACTGAAGTTCCCCTAAACACACAAGTTACTTATAGCAAGAAAATACAGGCTTTTCAGAACATCCAGCTTGAAACCTGCCTTTACAGAATGAACAGCAATAAAAAGAGCATTTCAGTCAATAGTCAAAGTAGCAGCAAGAAATTACACAACTTCACATGCTGATGAGCCAAAAGGGAAGGGGGGAGAGGGGAGGGAGGGGGAAGGAGGGAGGGAGGGAGGGGAGGGAGGAAGGAAGGAAGGAAGGAAGGAAGGAAGGAAGGAAGGAAGGAAAAAAAAAAAGAAGTTGGAACCTGCTGGGCTGGTTGGTAACCCAAACCTTTAATCCCAGCACTCAAGAGGCAAAAACCAGTGGATCTCTTGAGTTTGAGTTCCTGGAGAGCAAGAACTGTTACACACAGAAACTCAAGTCTCAGGAGAAAAAAAAAAAAAAAAAAAAAAAAAAGGGTGGGGGGTGGGGGGGTTGTAACCTTACAGTTCACCTTAGTTTCACTCCCATATTTTCTTAATTGTTTATTTTAATGTTAGTTAGTGTTTTGCCTTTATGTATATCTGTGAAAGGATGTCATATTACTTGGAGTTAAATTACAGACAGTTGTGAACTGTGGGTACTGGGAATTGAACCCAAGACTTCTGGAAGAACAGCCACTGAGACATCTCTCCAGCCCCCTCACTCCCACATTTTATAAAGTACAGGGAAAAGGGAAAAATCAATACAATGAAAAAAATGACAGTTGGTGTATTTGGTGCATTAGAGCTCAGTACCTCATGAATTACAATGTCTTAATACATTCTCTAACCTAATCCTAATCTTCAAATGACATCAAGAAAGCCATGGTCCCATTTTTTAAGAAGAGGAGGCTTACTACCCACAGCTGCCAGGTGTGAAAGACAAAACCTTGCCCAATTATTCAACTCCCAAAATTTTCGAAATGAAGCACTGATCAAAAAAATGACCGGCATTTGTAACAATTAAATTGTTCCTAACCATTCTAGTACTTGGTCCCTAATTGTACATTAAAAAGGAGATGCTATGTAAGGAAAAATAAAAGAAACACCAATTTAGTATATTGAACCTTCCCTAACCAAGAATTATGAGAATGGATAATCTTACTGAGCAAGGCAGGCATACAGGCACATGCCTTTAATTCCAGCAGTTGGGAGGCAGAAGTAGGCAATCTCTGATTTGAGGCCAACTCGGTCTACAGAGTGAGTTCCAGGACAACCAGGCTAGGGATACAAAGAAACCCTGTCTGGGGGAAGACCAAAATAAGAGAAAAAAAAAAAAGATAGAGGTTTCTCAATATGTAAATAATATGGCTTTTGAACTCAATTTTACCAAGATATGTATTTAGCCAAGAACAGTTACAAACATGTAGATACTATTTTTACACATCCAATAAAAACCTTATAAAAGTACTATTAAGAATTAAATGACTGGAGCTGGAAAAATGTCTCAGCACTTAGAGCACTAGCTGAATGCTGGATGCTGGTGGCACACACCTTTGATCCAAGCACTTGGGAGGCAAAGTCAGGTGGATCTCTGAGTTCAAAAGGCTAGCCTGGTCTACAGAGGGGTTCCAGGACAGCCAAGAATATACACAGCGAAACCCTGTCTCAAAAAAAAAAAAAAAAAAAAAAAAAAGGGGGGGGGGCGGGGAGAAGGAGCACTAGCTGCTCATCCACAGTACCTAGGTTCAATTCCCAGAACCAGCATGGGAGCTCCCAGCTGTCTGTAAGTCCAATTCTAGGGAACTGACACCCTCACAAATATACATGCAGGCAAAACACCAATGCTTATAAAATAAAAATTTTTTAAAGAATCAAATGTTTTTGAGTTAAGAATGTTCAATGTTAGACATATTCAAAGCACTGGGTTCAATATCCAGCGCAACGGGTGGAATGGAAAAGGGGTTGTCAAATATTTGGAGTTTCCAACTGGCCTCATTCTGGTAGTAACTAAGCAACCACTTTAAATCTTGTTTTTCAACCCCAAGATGAAATATATTAGTCTTCTCACCATTGTCAATACAATAAGTTCCAGAGCAGGCTCAAGAAACCAAAAAAAAAAAAAAACCTCTTTCAAAATAAAAGCTCTATAAAAATGTCCCCATAAAATTTCCTTCCTCACAAACAAGATGAACAACCATTCATGATTAAAAAAAAAAAAAAAAAAAAATCACTGGACAAAAAAAAAAAAAAAAAAAAAAAAAGAGCTACTGTGATAGGTGTTTGATAAAACCAGTTATTCCAACAATCCATACAACTCATGATCCTCCTGTCTCAACTTTCTGACGTGTCTGAATTACAGGCATATTATACCAACATAGTTGATATAATATTAAAAACTCAAAGCATTGAGGACCTGACCTACTTAAGAATATAAGCTTATTATTAAGCCTACCAAAGAACACAGGAAAAGAAGTGAATGCATAATTTTTGTCAGTTACAGCTTAGAACAACATGATTGAGAGCAGCAGAAACATAATGACAACTGCACAAGCAGGAAAAGCTAGATAGATAATGAGTCCAACTGCAAATAAATCCTGGAGATTCCCAACATATTACTGTAATAGATGTGTTAGAAATTCAATGTGCTCTGAAGTTTCCACAGGATTTATCATTGGAAGAGAGAACATGCTACATTAAAATGGAAAACAGGCCTGAAAGATGACACAGTGAGTAAAATCACCTACCCCCAAATTTGACAATCTTTTGAGATCCAGGACCCACATGGTGGAAGGGAGAGCCAAACTTCAGAAAAGTGTCCTCTGATATATCTCCACACACACACACACACACAAGACACACACAGAAATGTATTTTTTAAAAGGAATGATTACATACTACAGTATAATATCCTATTGTTGGTGTTTCGCTCTTTCACTCTTTTGGCTTTTTGAGAAGCCTGCCACCCACCCAGCTCCTATATAAGTATCACTGGAAGCTTGGTTAGCTTTGCTTTTCTTACCAGTTTTCCTTAAATTATTTCGACTATCTTTTGCCTCTGGGCTTTTCTTATTTCTGTATGTCTTTCTTTCCTTCTTACTCCATGGCTAGCTAGCTGAGTGGCTGGCCCCTGACATCCTCCTTCCCTTGTTCTCTTGTTCTCCTTCCTTTCTCAGTTCTCCTATTTATAATCTCTGCCTGCCAGCCCTGTGAATCCTTGCTCCTGTCTCGATATCAGCCACTCAGCTCTTTATTGGGACCACAGGAGTTTTAGACAGGCACAGTAACATAATTTCACAGAGTTAAACAAATCACACACCTTAAAATATTCTACCACAATATCCTTTTATTTCTTTTAAAAAAGGGGGGGATACAGACAGAAAGCTATGCTAATGTCCTCTTATTCAAATCTCTGTATTATAGAGATTAATTAAAAACCTATAAATTCTTAATATCTATAAAGTTTTAGGACTTACAGAGCTCAAGTCTAGATTTCCTACTGGGAGTATCTCACTTATTTACTGTCCAAATCCTAGCTTGCCAAATACTTGAGTAAGACTGCCATGAAAGAGGAATTATGTACTCAAGACAGAAGAAGAGTGGAAAAAGCGTCAGCTCTGGACTATCTCTCTTCCATTGTCCCTTTATTATGTGAGGACCCCAGCCTTCCTGAGGGTTTGGAGAGATATCTTCCCCTCAGTAAAAGGTGTGCATCACACATCTCCTTCCTAGATAACTTTAATCAGGCAAACTGACAATGAAGATTAATCATCACTTTGAGACAACATGAGCAGAACAATGAAAGTCACTTTTCTTAATTATAGTAACATGAATTAGAAAAACTTACAAAACAAGCTGAATTGTCAAAATTTTAATATAAGCACACTTATTTTTCTCTGCCTGACCAACTTGACTATATCCCTTCAGAGCCAGGGATGTCATTCAGTGGTACAGAGATTACCTACTACCCTAAATTCAATTCCTAATACCAAAAAAAAACCAAATTCTACAAAATTCTAAAGAAATTCAAAATACAAACATTATAGAACAAGCAAAATCACAGTCTACTGCAACAATCTGACCAATCAAAAAGAAAAGCTAAATTCAGCCTACTGTGTGATTATCAGTAAAACAAATACAAATTGCAAAGACAAGAGCAAGTGTTTAATTTAGCAAAGGGTTAAAGCAGCAAGAATGCCAGGCATGGTGGTGCACACCTTTAATCCCAGCACTCAGGAGCCCCAGCCAGTCAGATCTTTGTGAGTTTGAGGCCAGCCTTGTCTACAGAGCTAGTTTCAGTTCCAGGACAGGCTCCAAAGCAACAGAGAAACCCTGTCTTGAAAAAACCAGCAAGACAGCACACTGAATACATGGGTATAAGCAGCTATATACAAAACTGTATTTCAAAGACAAAAGTAAATGTAAACCAAAAAGTCTATTTTCTGATACATAAAATGATTTTTTTTTTAATTCTTTGCTTAAAACTTTTTCACTTATTTGGGTATGTACATGCATGCATGTGTGATATAACATGGAGATCAGAGGACATTTGGAAGTCAGTTCCATCATCCTTCCACCATCAGAAGTCCAGTAATAGAGCAAGCTCATCCATCATACATGCCAGAAAGCACCTTTTCTTGCTAAGCAACTTGCCAGCCTTAAAAATCTTTAAAGTGTTAATTAAAAGCTACAGTTTGGTAACTATATCAAACATCAATTAACTATTAAAACTTTGCAGGACCAATTTCTTAATAAGGGTAAGAGATTTAAGCATTATAAGGAAAAGCTATTCTTGGTTTAAGGAAAAAGGACAAAGAATAGAAATGGACTTAATTTTGATGACTTCCATACAGTAAAACAAGAAAAATGTCTGTCAAGTGAACTAATAACCTTCCATGAAGAGCTACAATTATTTAACAAGTTATCTTTGAAATTAAGTCAAAGGCCATCTAATGAGCACTGACATAAAGCTGGCCAATATATACCAAGATGTTCAATTCACAGCAATCAAAAAGGCCAATTTTTGCCAGTGGCATCTTTTTTCTGCATACTTACACCACACACACAGGGGGGGGGAGAGAGAGAGAGAGAGGGAGAGAGAGAGAAAGAGAGAGCACGCACTTAGAGCTGGGATGTGGTGGCACATCCCTTTAATCCCAGCACTTGGGAGGCAGAGGCAAGCAGATCTCCGTAATTTGAAGTCAACCTGGAGTTCCAGGAAGGGCTCTTAAGCTACAAAGAGAAACCCTGTCTTGAAAAGCAAACAAAAAACTGCTTGGGGACAGAGCTGTAGGTAAGTTGACAGAATGCTTCCTCAGCATTCACAAGGGTCTGGTTCAATCCCCAGCACTGCATCTCCAGATACTCAGCTAATCAATACCAAGGACAATTCAATTACATGACACCCTCAAATTAAATGAATAAGACTATGCTCTATTAACTAGCATTTTGATAAATGGGAGCAATCTTTTTTGTTTAAAGAAAAATTCATCAATTTAATGATTTGTTATGGTCACCAAAATATTCATATACTTTATTAGAGTTTACAAATTCATTTTCAGAAATTAATACAAACAGAACCTCACTCAAATGTAACAGGCACATCCATTCTTTCATAGAGAAATAAAATAAAAAGCCTTCAAGAGGTGAGACGGGACACTATACTCTACAATCATGGGGTTTAAAATCAGAAAAATTATGTCAGCATTTCAAATTCTCATGTGGAAGAATACTACAGAATTCTGAAAACTACACACCTGAAAGTAACTGGTTACTATAGTCTACTATTCCTACTATCCAATTTTATGCTGAAAATTCAGATACAAAAAAAGTCAGTAATAAAGACAGAACAGAACTATATACTACGGTTATCTAAATGGTAAAACTAAATGATCTTATTTTCCTGTAGCTCACCATTTTGTAGTCTCCATACATACTTTTACAGTAAAAACAATACAGAGGAAATTAGCACTGATACAATCATAAACAAATTTAATTTAATCCCACCACTGCCCATTGAGAAAACAAGTGAAAGCACACAGTAAAATTAAAATACTGCATGGCTAAGAGGGAAGGGATAGCCTACAAATACCTGTGCTAGAAGTGGAAAATGCTAGAAGTATCCCTGAGAGCAAGCCAACAGAGAAGCAGTGGAAGGAAGTTTTTTTCCTAAGGAAGAAAAAGAGAACAGAAAAGAGAGGAACACAGATCAGCTATCATCCAAAAACTCAGAGAAAGAGAAAAAGAAAAATAATAGGAGTAAGATGTCTAGTTCATTACACACAGCAATGGAAGATGCGAGAAAAGGGAACAATCAGAAGACTTTTCTTTTATCAAAGGAATGAATGCAAATTATTATTCTTTTAAAAAAGTAAAGGGACTGAAGTGATGGCTCTCAGTTAAGAGCACTTGCTTGTTCGTGATAAGGACATAGGATTCATTTCCCAAGCACATAAACGGAAGATCACAACTATCTAAAACTCTACCCAGGGGTTCTGACACCCTCTTTTTTGGCCTCTTATGTGGCACACATACATACATAATAGCAATAAAAAAAAAAAAAAAAAAAAAACACTCAAGACGCAAAATAAAAATAAATGTTAAAAAAGAAGAAGAAAGGTTAAGTTACTAACCAGAACATTCTGGCACATGCCTGTAATCCCAATACCCAAAGGCTAATAAGCAAGGGGATTCAAAATGGAGCTGGCCTGAACTAGAGAGAAGCCTTATTGAGTAAGTGAAAAACAAATGAGAGAGTGAGTTTGAGAGGTATTTTTGATTCAGGAGGACAGGCTAACTGGAAAGGAGATTACACACCAGTGGCAGTTTAATCCTGTAGGAAAGAAAACAGCAAACAGATTTTAAAAAGTCTAAGAGATAGCCAGGCAGTGGAGGCAGGTGATGTCTGTGAGTTCAAGGCCAGCCTAGTCTACAGAGCCAGTTATAAGACAGCTAAAACTACACAGAGAAGCCTTGTACTGACAGGAGGAAAGAAAACAAACAAAATAAAAACCCAAGACCTAAATGGAGTACCACTTTCAGCAGTTCACAGTCACCTGTAAAACTGAAGCTCTATGGGTCCCAACATCCTTTTCTGTCCTCCATAAGCACATTTACACATGCATACACGTAACAGAAAATTTAATCTCCAAACTACAATTGCTCTTTCCAAATTAAACTTAATCCTCTACCTCACAAAACGCACAGGCACAGGCACACACGCACATGAGAATTTTAAGATTAGACAATTGTTAGGAGAACATAGTAGCAAAAGTTAGTCTGGGCTTCGATGAAACACACTCAAAAAAAAAAATTCTTTCCAGCAGAGGACCAGCACAAGAACCTAGATGAGAAGGGGGGGGAGGGGGGGAGCAAAAGTTTTTGGGGCCTAAAGCTGTTTCTTTGATTGTATTTATACACATAAAAACTAGAAAATAGGGGGCCAGGCTGTGGTAGTGCACACCTTAGTCCCAGCACTTGAGAGGCAGACACAGGCATTATCTGTGAGTTCAAGTCCAGCCTGGTCTACAGAAAGGCTCCAAAGCTACACAGAGAAGCCCTGTCTAAATGAAAAAGCAAACAAACAAAAACCACCTAGAAAGAAAATAAATCACTATCCCACTACACAGGTGAACACAGATATATCTTAAACAAGATGAATGATATAAGGAATGACAAATATGATGCTTAGCTTAGATGGACAAATAGGACCTCTTGTTTATTACTCTGAGATTTCGCTTTGGAAATAGGATGTCATGAACTTGTTATGTAATAGAAGATGATGATCCTGAACTTCCAATCCAGTTCACACAGAGCTGGGGATCCAACCCAAGGCTTTTTACATGCTAGACAAGCACTATATACATAGACAGTTCTTCAACAAACAAAATCTTCCAAGTATCTTTTTAAAATACACTTAAAGGTTGAAAAGTATAAGAGCATCAGCAGGAAAGAGGGCTTGGTCATTAAAAACAATGGCTATGTCTCCAGACAAGCCAGCACCCAATAGTGAGTCATAACTACCTCCAGTTCCAAGTACCTAACTCGTCCCTCAACCCTCTTCTGGCCTTCACAAACATCAGTCACGCATGTGAACAGCCACACATGCAGGTTATAGACCCATAGAAGTAATATTTTAAACTTTTATAAGAAAATTATGAAAGCTAAACTAGCAGAAGTGAAGGAAGGCAATGCTACAAACTCCACCATTATCAAAATTTAAAATGTTTATGCTTTTTCTTTCAAAAGGAAGCACAGTACAGATTGCCTTAGGGCTGGAGAGTTCAAAGCATTTGCTGCTCTTGATAAGAGTTCCCAGCATTAAGATAAAGTGAAAACTTCTACCACGTACAATACAAAATTTACAACCACTTATAAATTCAACATTCTCTTCTGAACTCCAAGAGCACCTGCATAAACTAACATGCAGACACATACATAAGCATTTAACTTTAAGAGTAAACTAAATAAATAAAAAGTATTACCTTAAAAACACATGGGGGCCCAGGGAGATGGTGTCAGGTAAAAGTACATGACACACACAAGTCTAGCAACCTGAGTTTGATTCCTGTAATATTTGTGAAGGTGGAAGAAGTGATTTATTTTACAAAGTTTTCTTCATCTATACACACACCATAACATGATGATGTGCACCCATACTCATAGATGATGCACATAATGCTGAACTATTTTCTTAATGTTTATATTAGAAATGTACCATTCATTCTACAATTTAGTAGAATTCCTATCATTGCATCCTTATAAAGTTATTTAAATTGCCGAGCATTGGTGGAGCACACCTTTAATCCCAGCACTTGGGAGGCAGAGGCAGGTGGATCTCTGTGAGTTTGAGGATAGCCTGGTCTACAGAGCTAGTTTGAGGACAGATTTCAAAGCAATACAGAGAAACCCTGTCTCAAAAACCCAAAATAAGTTATTTACACCAATACAACTCTCATCACAAAAGTTAATGACTTCCATTTGTTTCCAACTTTTGGGAGGATATGGGTCAGACAAGGTCTCTAGTTTTATACCCCAGACTGATCCTGAACTTGCTGTGCAACTCAAGATGGGATCAAATTTTGAAGTCTTCCTTCCAAGGGTACTGAGAATATAGGAATAAGTTCTATATTCTAACCAGCTCACTTGTAAACTTGTCACCCACTGTAAGAAACTGCTTAAATTCTATAGAACACTGATGTATCACACAAATGAACAAAATATGCTTTGGACAATAGAGGCAAGCAATGCTTTTGTATGGCTCAAAATGTTGACAGTTCATGTATGATAATGTACAGTTACTTATATGAAAATATAAACGCATGTACTTGCAGTTTTAAAAAGACTAACAACATGCCAAGGTCAAAAGAAACATTTTAAGTGAACTATGAAGTTAATATATTTTTATTTTATTTTTGTATATTCTCTGTTCTGATCATAATTATACTTAACCATATTTCAAAACTAAGCATGGGAACCTTTATGTTTTGTTACTACCTAAATTATGGCATTTGAATGCTGAAGACTTTGAAGTTTTCCATTTTTAACAATATGTGAAATGCATGGGGTACAGTATCACACTTTTAATCCCAATGCTGGGAGGCAGAAAGAAGCAGGCAGAGCTCTGAGTTCAAGGCCAGCCTGGTCTACAGTTAACCAGAACTATATAGAAAAACACTGTCTAGAGAGGACGGAAAAAAAAAAATCAACGTGCATGACACAGATGTTAGGAATAAATTCTCGAACAGTAATGCTATATTTTTAGCCATCAACATAAAGGAAAGTATAACTTTCATATGCTAAATGTAAAAATTAAAAAATTTAAAAAAAGCACAACTAAGTGTGACACTAACTTTTATATTTATTAAGATAACCAACAACTCCAAGAAACAGACAGACCCACTTGAGAGGACTGAAGAACTAAGATTGTCCTACAACCCTTACCCAAAGACTTCCAACTTCTACAGCAGAGGTAGAACTCACACACAAAGGTGTCCTGGTCCAAAGTCCATATCCATAACTATTTACAGTCAACACAACAAACCATACTTCATTAATTACATCTGACATTTCAGTTTCTTTTTAATGATTTACCAATATAAACATGGCTATCTCAAGAAATAACTAGAATTCAACTCTGACCCACTTCCAAGCTAACCACTGACATCTGATTACAGAACGATGCTTGACAAGTAGAGTTTTGAGTACTTAAAACAGTGGCAGTCCATCCCTAAATCAGACCCATAATTTTACTTTCAAGAAATTTATCTTACTCTTCATGCTACTGTATTTAAAAAAAAAAAAAAAAAAAAAACAGAAAACTGATTAAAAAAAAAAAAAAGCTCAATAACAGACAATAAAATCAGAGAGCTGCTATGCTAACTTTTCAGCCTCATAGTTCAGTGTTCATATGGAGTCCACAGGTAAGACTGGTCCACACTCACCCACCCTCTAGCTGATGTCAAAACCTAAAAGAAACTGCCTTTCGGTAAAATTATTCAGTCTTAAGGAAAGTACCACAAATGGCTGAATGACACGTTGCAATATGTATCAGGCAAGTACAACAGACAAACAAAACATGATATGCCTTATGCTAACAACCTTAAACCAGTGCTTCATATCAGTAACTGGGAACTAACTTTAGAGGAGCCTAACTTATTTGGAAAAAGACTGAGAAATCACTTTAAATTACTTTGCTCAGAAATTAGGGAAATGACCCATATGCAATGTTTTGGTCCTTTTGAATTTATTCCTTTTGAATTCCCAACTCCTTTTCAGGTTACCATGAAATACATACCTTCCTCCTATTGAGTCGTCTTGTGGTTGGGCCCCAGCAGTGTTCCTCTGTGAACGTCGCAGTGACCCCCTGGATTGTTATTAGGCCGGTTGGACATTGGCACCTCTCTCTTGAAGGGACATACCCTTTCTAGACACTACCATTCACTAAAAGATAAAAAGGAGGATAAAGTATAATTAGATACAATACAACAGAGAAGAAAAGTGGGGCGCACCAAGCTGTACTACCTTATTACATTGTGTAACTTGGAGCTGGAATTACTAGCTTATAAGTTAAGAGCATTTGCTGCTTGCTCATCTAAAGGACTTAAGTTTGATTTCTAGTACCCATAACTAGGCAACTCGTACTCCAGCTCAGTGGATTCAATGCACTCTTTTAGCCTCCTCAGGTGCAGGCATACATAATAATTAAAAACTTAAGAGCCAGCAAAATGGCTCACCAGGTCACGATACTTGATGCCAAGCCTGAGATTGATTCCTGGGACCCACCATGTTGGAAGAAGAGAACTAGTCAGTTGTCCTCTGATCTCAACTCATATGTATTCATGGATACACACTAATAAACCTTAAAAATAATAAAAAGTAGCCAGGCAGTGGTGACACATGGTAGGCAAAGGCAGGTGCATTTCTGAGTTTGAGGCAGGCCTGCCTGGTCTACAGAGTAAATTCCAGACAACTAAGGCTGTTAAACAGAAAAACCTGCCTTGAAAAAAAAAAATAAAAATCAAAAGTAATTAGTAATAACAATAGCAACGTGTCACGTGCCTACTTTATGGTTCTGCTGTAGCTAACGATGGAAACTAAAATTGCAGTATCTTGATAGAACCACGAAAGCAGTTCATTACAGTAAACTGAGCAATAGTCCCAGCGATCCTGAAACAGATACACTTGCTAAGCTTACAAGGCATGGTATAAAAAGGTAAAGTTCAAAAAAAAAAAAAAAAAGGGGGGGGGGGAATTCTCAAGAAATTACAAGAAATATTTCATAAAACAAGCCAACACATGGGGCTAGAAGAATGGATCAGGGGTTAAGATCAGTTACTGTTCTTACTGTGGAGCAGAATTTGGCTCCCAGAACTAGTCAGTCAGGCTGTAACCATCCAGTGAACCCAACTCTCCTGATCTCCAAAAAACTTAACACAAATGCACACCTTCACATGCAGATAGACACACACCTACCTACACAATTTTGTAAAAGCCTATACTTTAATCACAGAACAGTTTATTTAAATAAATCCAAGTTGGGTATGGGGGCACACATCTTTAATTTCCAGTCCAACTGAGGTGTAGGCAGGAAGATCTCTGACTTTGAAGACTATATTATATACAGAGTTCTAGGACAGCCAAAACTACAAAGTGAGACCCTGTCTCAAAAAATAAATCATAAACCCAGTGACAGTTGATGGTGGTAAACGCCTTTAATCCCAGCACTTGTGAGAGACAGGAGGATCTGTGAGTTCAAGGCCAGCCTGGTCTATAAAGCAAGTGCCAAGACAGGCTCCAAAGCTACACCGAGAAATCCTGTCTTGAAAAAAATAAAATAAAAAAAATAAGAAAAAAATAAATCATAAACCAAATCTTTCATTTTTGTTGTTTTTGAGACAGACATGCTACATACAGGGTTACTGGAATCCTGTTTTCACTTGCATAGTACTATACGGGAATGAACTGCCACACAATGTCCAAACAAACTGGTAATCAATTCTTTCTGTAAATCTATTTACAAGGGGAATAAATGGGTCTCCAACTTTAAAAAAGCTGGCCCCAAAAAAGAACACAGATTAATCAAAGCTACTTCTCCATCCCACCCTGACCACTGCCAGATAACTAAATTTGTTAAATGGATTTGAGACTTTACCTGTGACAAGAAAAAGTAGATGAGTTTATGATTTGCCATACAGAATTGTTTATCCTTCCTTATTCTAAGCAAACTATCAATAAATTCAAATTACTACCAGAGCGTGATAGCTCATCCCAGCACTCAAGAGGCTGAGGTATTAATGAGCATTATCTTCAATGCAAAAATTCACTGGGGTGGGGGAGTTATTCATAAAGAATTTCAGTCCTTTCTCTTGGTACCAGAGAAAAATCATAATTTTAGGATGTGATACTACTCCCTAGCCAAATAATCTAAAGCATAAAAAGGAACAAAAGATTATTAATACTTATTTATATACAGAATTTTAAATCACTGAAATGTTATTTGATAGACTAAGGGACAAGACTGTAATTTAGCAACTCACAAAAGTCTCAAGCAACCCCAAAGCCAGTTCACACTACATTGACTCATGAAATTGCTACAACCTATTTAAGAAGCAACTTTCAAAAGTGATGGAAAGCTTTAGTATTTTTACAGTGAGCATTAAAAAATAAAAAGAAAAAAAAAAGATAGAAAATGAGAACAAGTTACTATATCCCGTGTAATGTCTACAAGGTTTTCAATATGGAATTGCTATTTAATGTGCATCTTACTTGTCACACATCTTCCCCTTTGGTTTTGCTCTTATGTGTTACACTTTTTGAGACTTGGCTCATTCAAATCATTATTATGTGAAGCAAAGCCTTGAAATTCTCACCCTTCTGCCTTAGGCGCTAAGCGACAGGAAAGTACTTGAATTATACTACCATGCACAGTACTGAAGGTTGAAGTAAAGACTCTGTACATACCTAACAAGCACTCTATCAAATGAGCCATAGCCTCATTTCCACTTTGTTTTTTGTTTGTTTAATTTTTGAGACATGTAGTCCGCAGGCTGTCTTGAAACGTGCTAGGTAACTGAGGGAGTAATTTTGCTGCCTCCACTACCTAAGTGCCGAGACAACAGATATGGGCTCAGAACCCAGATGTTTTACGTTATGTATTAATGCATGCTTGTCTGTGTACCACATACACAGTGTCTGATACCTGCAGAAGTTATTTATCCTGGAACTAGAGTTATAGATGGTTGTGGACTGCCACATGACAGCTGGGTACTAAACCAAACCCCAAGTCCCCTGTAAGAGAAGGCAGTGCTTTCAACTTCTGAGTTATTTCTCCAGCATGTGAACTTCAAACTATGAAATTAAATATACTCATTTGGCATAAGAGCATACTCACTTGGTAAATTTCAATGTGCAATGAGTCCTATACTACTACTACTAGAAAAGTAAAGAGCTGCAGTAATAATGATTTGGATTTATAACCCCAAACCCAAAAATGAAGCCCCAAGCCAGAAAATAACCAAAGCTGTATGAGTAACTACACACAGCAAGCAGAAAATTATTTAAGTCCTATAAGGATGAGAACTAAGGTAACACATAAAGGACAATATAAAATGCAACAACTCAACAATAAAATAAAAGTCATCCTCATTTGTGTTAAGTCATTCTAGCTTAAGAAGGAATGTCAAGGACTTAAAATAAGCCCCTTTAAAATAGGAATACACAACCTTCAAGCTTCTTCTAAACGAATGAGAAAAGCCAGGCAGCAGTGGCACAAACCTTTAACCCCAGCACTAGTCATCAGATAGAATTTTTAAATGTTCTGAGATCACAAATCTAAAGAACAAGTACACTAGCTGGGCATTGGTGGCAGCCATTAATACCAGCACTCGGGAAGAAGGTGAATCTCTGGGAGTTTGAGGCCAGCCTGGTCTACATAGCTAGTTCCAGGACAGGCTCAAAGCAATACAGAGAAACCCTGTCTCGCAAAAAAAAAAAAAAAAAAAAAAAAAAAAAAAAAAAAAGGAACAAGTACACTGAAAGGAGATGGAAAACATGAAAATACTAGACAAAACTAGTGCAGCAACATTACTTTCAAAAAGGATACTTCATTTTTTTTTTTAAATAGCAAAAGCAGGAAAAAAGGTATATGAATAAGGGTGGATAAACTTTATCTCGTTATAATTTTAATGCTGCGAAATATACAACAGCTACCCCTTAATGTAACCTATGGAAAATTTGAAAAATAATGTATTAAAAAATCAGGGTAGCTTGTGGGGCTACGTATCTGTGAAAGACTAACTTAGAAAACTTCTGTACCTCTAATTTTTCTACAAACCAAATTTGCTCTGAAATTAAAATTTTTTAAGACTTCATTATTTATGTGTATGACTGCTTTACCTGTGTGGATAATCATGTACTATGTTTGTGCCTGGTATTCACAAAGTACTGATAAGGATGTTGGACCACTTGAAACTAAAATTACAAATGGTTAAGAGCTACCATGTGGGTGCTGGGAATTGAACCCTGGTCCTCTGCAAGAGCAACAAGTTTTCTTTAACTGTTGAGCACATTTCTCCAGCCCCTGAAATTAAGTACTATCAAGCCAGATATATATAGTGTGTGCCTGCTGGGTGCTAGTGGCACAGGCCTTTGATCCCAATGTTCCTTCAATCCCAGAATTCTGGAAGCAAAGGCAAGTAAGTGGATCAGGCCAGTCAAATCTATAGTGTGTTCCAGGACAGCCAGGATTGCATATAGTGAAACTCTTTCTCCAAAAGAAGAAAAGAAAGTTATTAACAACTGACATGCATAATCTCAAAGAAGAATTTGTTTCAAAATACTAAGGATTGAAGCCAAGGCCTCAAGAAAGTGCAAAGCAAGACTAACACTAAATGCATTCACCCACCTCTCCAGCTTTAAGTTAGGACTTACCTGAACTGTCAGAGCTGACCTTAGTTTGCAATATCTCTGCCTTGGGTTAACAAGTAGTGGTGATATCAAACATGCACCACAACAAAGGACAAAATATGCATATACACACAATTCAGTAAGCCTGGGTTAGAGCTCAAAGGAGCACCTGACAGTAGCTACAATAACTGGAGTGGATTTATAGCACCACAATTTTAAGAAATTAACAAAGAAACACTCTTTTAAAACACTCTTGCCCATAAGTAGCGAGACAATGAGGAAACAAAAATAACTGTCATTACAATTTCTATTTTAAAAAAATAAAACACCTAACATTAAATTCCTCAATGTTTCTACATATTACAACTCTGAAGTACATGATGACATTGTGAAAAATTAAGATCCCTCAAAACATAATCTTTCTTACAAGTAAGGGTTTGTATTAGTTTCATTGTCCTATATACACTGAGTTCTCACAGCCTGCCAAGTTTTCACAGATGACAATACTTCATGTCTACAACACTCAACAAATCAGGGTTCAAATTCAACAATTAAGATATAATGGATTAATCAAAATCTTTCCCAAAACAATAGGGGGTACCATAAGCCATGAAACAACATGTTTTATAATAGCTGTACTTGGCACATTCATTTATGGGGGGAAAAAATCTTCAGGGAAAAAGTAAAATAGACACAGAAAAGATAATAGGTAAGAGTATCTGAAATACTAGTTTCAGTTAACTTCCTACCCTGTTGATACCATCCTTCAATTCTCACTAAACACACAATAACCACACTCAGAAATAACTCTAGTAACACATTCTCCCCACCCCCACATTTTTTTGGGGGAGGGGGAAGGTTGAGACAGGGTTTCTCTGTGGCTTTGGAGCCTGTCCTGGAACTAGCTCTTGGAGACCAGGCTAGTCTCAAACTCAAAGATCTGCCTGCCTCTGCCTCCCGAGTGCTGGGAATAAAGGCGTGCACCACCACCACTCACTCTCCCCACATCATTTTTAAGCCTTTATATTTTGTGGCTCTATAGCAAAATGATACTCTCATCAGCCTGACTCAGCACTTCTTCCAAGAACAGGGACAAATGAAACTATCAAGCCACAGTGTACAGGACAACAATGTGCAGACTTCCTATCCTACTTCTCATTATCTAACCCTAATAATCCCAGATTTTAAAGTATTTCTCACTTAACAGATGACAGCTCATCCACACTCAAGTATCTGCAATCAAAGTTAGGTTTGAAGGCTGGTGTCTTGACTACAGGACCACTGTGACCACTGTAAACATGACTTCCTCTTTTGTTTTGAATCATCTTACACCATAGCCTATGGTAGTGCTCTTAGCTACCCTGTTTCAGCCTACTTGGTGTTGGAATTACAGGTATGCATCACCACCATTTCCTGCTTACACTGATCTTTATATGATGAGTCCTTATTCAAATTCATCCTGAAGCTTTCCCTTGTTCAATGCCACATACAGCCACATGTGAGAAGTAATATGCACCCTACTACAAAGTTAAGACTTTCTAAAAAAAAAAAAAAAAAAAAAAAAAAAAACAGTAGAGTGCAGAGGTTCTAAGCCAGCCTTAGCTATGAGACCCTGCCCACACACCTTCCCCTCATCAGCCCTCTCAAAAAATATAATGTATTAGCATTCTCTTTTCTCACTATTTAGTAAATTAAGAATATTGTGAAAGCCGGGCATTGGTAGAACACACCTTTAATCACAGCGCTCAGGAGGCCGAGGCAGGCAGATCTATTAATTCAAGGCCAGCCTGGTCTACAGATCAAGTTCCAGGGCTACACAGTGTGATCTTGTTTCAACCCCCCATCCTCCCTTCCTCCCTCTTACACACACACACACACACACACACACACACTAAATGCTATTAAGGATTTAGGGAAAAAGGATGTATTTTAGAGGAAATGTAAATTGTAGAGCCCCTATAGAAATCAGTATGGAGGCTCCTCAAAGAAATAAAAACAGAATCATCTTGGCCTTGGCAGTTAGTTCTTCTGCTGTTTTTCAGCTTTGTTGGTGTGTGGTATACTCGGATGACCCTAACCTCTGTTTGGGGAAATCTCCTAAATCTCCCATTGTACACCCAATTTGAGTTATGGCCAAGTACATGGCTGTCATTTGAGCCAGCTGTCCTACACTTAAGTATACAATCATAAGGGTTTTAAGTCAGCACACCAGAAGTACTTGCACATCCATTTTTACTGCTGTGCTATTCCCAATAGCCAGGAAGCACAGACAGCCTAGGTGTGTCCGTTACAGTGAATGAATACAATATGGTACACAAGCCAATGAAATTTTATTCATAAATCTCATCCATAAAGAAAATGAAATCATAAATTTACAGGAATGTATACATTTTGAAATTAAGTGAAATAAGCTAGACTTGGTAAAAGACAAATACCAATTTTCCCTCATATACAAAAGCAAAATTTAAAAATACTCTTACATATGCTTGTAGGCCATAAAACTAGAAAAGTAGGAGGAAAAAAGATCTAAAGGGAGGTGGGAAACAGAAATGTGCAATATATGCACTGGAAACCAGGAGGAACTACCTAGACAAAAATAAGGGAAGAGACATGGGGGTAGGGCAATGGTGACGGAAATAAATTAAAAAGTAATGACACAGTTGTATGAAAATGACATTATGAAACACTTAAAAACTTAAAAAAAAAATTTAAGTCAGTTTATATCAGAGGAAAACAGAACACCAGAGCATAAATACTACTACTATTACCAAATAGTAGTACAAGTTCTTAGCAAGGCAATACAACAGCCAAGAAAGAATACAAGCATTCATAGGAGTAAAGATTTTCTCCCGGGGTTGGGGGTGTATCTAGAATATGAGGCTAAGAACTTGTACTAGATAGGAACACTTTCAGGAAGTCCTAAAGAAATGAACAGCAAACAGATGGTGAATGCTTTTAGAAGAAAGTCTGAAGCTTCCTTAACACTAGAGGACAACACAACACAATTATATAAAGCACACTCTTCCAAAGAAGTTCCATTCCAAAGTACTACAGGCTTTTTAAGTCAAAAATATATCATATAAACTAGAAAAGAGATTAAGTCCTTACTGAGCTGGTGCTCTTAGAATCTAGGTTCAATCACTAGCAAATCACACACATACATACCATCAGGAATTAACTGCTGATTATTACAGAGGCAGTGAGAGATGGCTTAGCTATTAAAGACTTAGATCAAAACAAAAAAAGCTAAAGGTAGTTCAATGGTATAATGAGTAATGTTCAACACCTAGCCACACACACACACACACACACACCAAAATGAATAAATTTAGCCAGATGGTGGTTGTACACCCATTAAACCCCAGCACTAGGAGGCAGAGGCAGGCAGATCTCTGAGCTCAAGGCCAGCCTGGTCTACAGAGATAATAAATAATAGTAATAATAATAGTAATAATAAATAAGTTTAACTTTTACCTCTTAAATTAGGACTTTTACAACCTTGGAACAGTAAAACAGAGTTTTTTAATTGCCCCTGTCTCTAAATTTGGCTCTGCAGTAAAAATCGCCATCTGCCTTAAGTATCTACCCAGTCATGGCAAGAAAGTGGCACATTTTCTAAGGCACTTCAAAGGAAGTGCTTTTTCTTACCTTTACCTGTCTGGTGCAAGTACTACAGATATGTACCAGTTTATGTGGTAAAGATATCAAAAAAGGTGTTTGTGCTTGCCTAGCACACACTCAACCACCTGAGATTCATCCCCACAACCCCCATCCCATCTCCCTTAATAATACAGGCTACCTAAAAAACTCACAATTACCTTGCTTCTACCTCCAGAAACTTTTTAAGATGTGTATTGTCCCAACAGAACTGTCACTTTTCTAACAAATTTGAGTACAGGTTTGTTTAACCAGAATGTGAATTTTAACCTTAGTGCTAGGGAGGCAAAGGCAAAAAAACAATCTGTGAGGCCTAGTCTTACAAAGTGAGACACTGCCTCCAAATATAAAATAAAAATTAGAAAGCCATGATATGGTAGTATAGTTTAAACTCCATGAAAATACTCTTAAATGAATATACCTTATGGCATATTAATTAAAATCTCAGTAATAACATTTTTAAAATGATACTGTAGAACAAGCAAAGATGGTAAAGGACAAATGCTGCCAAGGCTGACCACCTGAGTTCATGGGTGAAAATCCATCCTCAAATTTATCTCCTTCATCTTCTGGAAAACCCATCCTTGCTTGCGTGCATGCACACACACACACACACACACACACACACACACACACACACACAATCTTTTTGTATGTTTGTTTGGGTTTTTGTTTTGTTGACAGGGTTATAGCCCTAGTTGTCCTAGAATATGCTCTGTAGACCAGGCTGTCCTGAAACTCAGAGAAATCACCCAACCTCTGCCTCCCAAGTGCTGGAATTTTCGTCACCACCATCCAGCCAAAATAAATCAATTTTTAAAAGTCCCAAAGTATGCCATTTTATTCTATTTATCTGAGGAAAGAAGAACTTTACACATTGGGTCATCTCAACTGGTATATCTATTTTAAATCTTCAACTATGTCAACAGATTATATGCCAAGCTTTAAATAAGTATTGAAAGGTACCCTAAACAAACTGACACTTCATGACTCAAGGAATCAAATTGAGGGCCTCAAGAATTCTAGACAAGCACAGGACCATACAACTATGTATCACCAGTCCTAGACTTTTGTTTGAAACAGGGCATTACTAGCCCAAGTTGGCCTCCATTTTGCTGTCCTTCCTCCGCCTCCCAATTACCAGACTCTCAATTTAATCACTTAACTTTGCTTCTCAAGTAACATACTGTAACAATCACCTTTAAGAATGAAAAATCTAGCCAAGCAGTGGTGGTTCATGCAGGCCTTTAATCCTAGTACTCAGGAGGCAGAGGAAGGGGGAATCTCTGAGTTCAAAGCCACCCTAGTGTATAGAATGAGTTCCAAGACAGCCAGGGGCAGGCCTTTAATTAATCCCAACACTACACAGAGCTCCAGACAAAAGAATGAAAAAAAGGCCTGTCATGGTAGCACATACCTTTTAAGCCCAACATTGAGGAGGCAGAAGCAGGCAGATCTCTCTAGTTAAATGTGTGTCCCATAACACCAAGAGAGCAATGATTTTCCCACCTGCTCTTTCATAACAATTGGATTTGTTTGTTTGGGAGGATAGGTCATAAACTTTACCCCATATACTCATATGGGATAATATATAGGCTCATATACTGGGGAATCTGGTTGGCAGCTTAAGATTGGAAGGTTACAATCTAATAAAAGAATTAATTATTCCATTGATGGAGTCATAATAAGATGTCATAATAAGATGGAAGATGGAGAATGAATATCAGAAGGGGAAGCCTAGCTTTAAAAAAAATTACTGAAAAAGCCAGATGATAGTGGCACATACCTTTAGTCCAGCACTTAGAAGGCAGAGGCAGGCAGATTTCCCTGAGCTCCAGGCCAGCCTGGTATACAGAGCTAGTTCCCAGACAGTTGGAGATGTTATAGGGAAAGAAATCCTACCCCCCCCAAAAAAAAAAAAAAAATCAACAAAAATATGTACTGGAAACATAACTCCAAAATTATACATTTCCCCCCTCTCCCATCTGCCAAGTGTTTCAGGCCCAAAGCAGCCAGCCTTGGAATATAACCTCGGAAACTATGAAAGAAAATTTTTCCTATCCTATTTTCTTTCAGGGCTGGATACACACACTTCAGCTATAAGAGTGCTTGCCTACCACACAGAAAGCTCCATGTATTCTACCAAGCTCCAAGCAGGGAACCAAAGGGACTGACTGAAAAGAACTTTGTTGTTGTTGCTGATATTTAAGCCTCTCCTATGTGTTTTACTCTGTGTCTCTGCGTGAGTGCGTGCGTGAGTGCATGTAGAGAGGGAGAGGGAGGCAGAGTGGAAAGGAAAGAGGGAGGGAAAAGAGAGGGGGCTTAAAAGGCTCTGAGTTGATCAAGACTGTGAGAGAGGTTAATAGTAAGAGATCCCCAGCACTGTCAAAACCAAACAAAACAAGGAAACAAAGATAAGCTAAGCTTCAAATTCTCAGCTGATTCAAAATATTCCAATGATGAACTAGTATCTTCTCATTAATTCTTTTCATTTCTAATCTCTGCAAAATGTTTAGGAATAAGGAAAGGAGTAGCATAGTCTAAAGTACAGGCAGCTGAAAGGTAATAATAGTAGCTGGTTAGAAGAGAGGAGAGCAGATTATCTTACACTGCACAGCCAAAACTGAAATTCCCCAAGTCTTACCTCACAGCAGCAACTGAAAGGCAAAATTAAAAAGGCAAGGCAAAGGACAGCAAAGAGATATAATCTCCATATTTAACACTAACTTTCTATAAAATATTTTGAAATCAACTGTGTTCCAACAACTGACAAATTAGTGAGCTGGTCTGTTCCAAGTTAAAGCTACTTAAACTTCAATATTCAACTGAATTATTGCCATCTACTAAGGAAAAGGCACAAATGCATATGGATATGGTATAGAGGAAGATGGATCATGGAGAAATTCTACGAGACTAACCCTATATAGGGAAAAGAATGAAATAAATTATCTCACAAAGGAAACGCCTGAAATTGTATATTCTTTCTACAGAAACTCCTGATTCTTGCATCAGCAAAAAATACACTTTAGACATTTTTATCTTCAAGCTCACACAAACCTACATAAGTTGGACCAGGTAGCCTTCCTAACTCCTAATGGTGTTAAGGGCCAGGTCTACAGAGCAAGGTCCAGGACAGCCAGGGCTACACGGCGAAACCTTGTCTGGAAAAACCAAAAACAAAAGACTTCCTAGAAAGGCTTGAGAGTAGGTACAGAAGAATGGGAAATTTAATGGTCTCCCTGTGGGTAGGCTACAGTGGTAAGGTTAATGACAAGGAAATCTAAATGACATCATTACAGTATTTTTGAGACAGAAACTATGTTGTCCAGACTTGCTCAAACCCACAATCCTCCTCCCTTTAGTCTCCTGAGTGCTGAGACAAAGACATGGGCTATCATACCAGAGTCTTCACTGGAATTCTTCAGTGGAAGATTATATTTGATATACTGTAGGGAAATGGCTTAGAGTATGTACCACTCTGGCAGATGACCAGAGTTCATTCTAGCACTCACACTAAGCAGCCCTCAACAATCTGTAACTCTAGCTCCAAGGGATCTCACACTCTAGCCTCTGTAAGCACCCATACATATGTGCACATAAAGAGACACACATATACAAACCTTTAAAGATATCCTTAACACATAACTATGCTAAATTATCATTAACCTCTGAATAAAAAAACATGTAAATATTGTTTTATAAATGAATTGAAAAGAGGGGCTTTTGGCTCACTGATGGAAGAGCACTGTCTGCTCTAACAGACAGCCACAGTTCCTTTCCCAGAACACACATGGTAGCTCACAACTGTCTGTAACTCTAGTTTCAGGGCACCTGATACCCTCCTCTAACTTCCATGGGCACGAGGCATACATACATACAGGCAAAACACTCATAGACATAAATAAGTCTTCAACAATTTTAAATGAACTAGAAAGGAAAGTAAACTGTTGGATTATTATTTTTGTAAACTTGCTTTCCTTACTAAGACTCCAAATTTTGTGCTAAACTTTAGCAAAGATAAACACAATGAAGGTATATCTGGAACAGGTGGTACCTATCTTTAGCCCTTGCTATTCTGGAGCCTGAGGTAGGAGGATCCCTTCAAATTACAAATGAGACCAGACAGGGCAACATAGTAAGAACCATCCATCTCAAAGGGGGAGTTAAAAAAAAAAAAAAAAAAGCCCTGATAGCAGAACATTCCTTTTTTCTAGGTACCAAATAGCATTAAATGTTTCATAAAATAAGAAAGAAAGAAGAGGTTAATTATTTAACTCCTATCAATCAGTCCTTTGTTCAATCACAGATGTCCTTTAATAGAAGCTGTCTTAGGACATATGATTATCCTTTATTGTTGGATTTTTATTTTTGTTTGGTTTGGTTTGGATTTTCGAAACAGGGTTTCTCTGTATTGCTTTGGAGCCTGCCTGGAACTAGCTATGTAGACCAGGCTAGCCTCGAACTCAAGAGCTCCACCTGCCTCTGGCTCCCAAGGGCTAGGACTAAAGACATTCACCACCAACATCTCACATTTCATATTTTTTTTTGGTTGTTGTTTTGATTATTACTTACGACCTAATGCCTGATTTTTGTTGTTCACTCAGTAAGTGCGCCACCATTGCCCAGCATCACTCAGTAATTTTAAAGTTATTATAGAAAGAAATTTTGTTAAACATTGTGCAGTTAAAAAAAAAAAAAAAAATACTACTGCCAGGCAGTACCAGGTAATAGTGGTACGTGCCTTTTGTCCCTGCACTTGTGAGACAGAGGTAGGCTCATCTACATGAGTTCAAGGCCAGCCTGGTCTACAGAGCAACGCCAGGACAAGCTCCAATGCTACAGAGAAACCCTGTCTTGAAAAACCCAAAAAAGAAAGAGAAGAAAATAATGCTGCTTACTCAAAAAACTAGTGAAGGCAGATCACTTAGGCGATAATACATGCCTGGTATGTGAAAAGCTCTAGGTTCCATTCTCTCTGGTTAAGAGCACTTACTACCTCTATCAGGTGGCTCACAATTAACTGTCGTGTAACTCCAGTTCCAGGTGATCTAATACTCTCTTTTGGCCTCTACAGTAATCTACACACAATGCACACAGATATATCCAATATAAATTTTTTAAAAATTTACAGCTTAGAATACAAATTCTACCCAGTTTAATATTAAATTTTTAAAGTATCCACCTAGCATTCTAGTTGATGCACAGGTATTTCTAAATACTACTATGATTTATTATGAGCATGTGTAATATGTTTGGATATGTGCACTGAGTACACATGACCCACAGAATCTGTTAAGATGACCTTGGCCAGCCTGATCTACAGAGCAAGTTACAGGACAGCTAGGGCTACACAGAGAAACTCGAGGGGAGGGGGAGGTAGACAGGGAGATAGCCTCAGAGCTGGAGTTATAGACCTGAGCCATCTGATTTGGGTACTACTGTTGTGAAACACAACAATCTTTTTGTACACTGTGAAGATGTGTCATTCCGACTTGTTTAATAAAAAGCTGAGGGGCTGGAGAGATGGCTCAGTGGTTAAGAGCACTGGATGCTCTTCCAGAGAACCCAAAAGCACCCACAAGGCAGCTCACAACTATCTAACTCCAAATTCATGGCAAAACACTAATGCACATAAAAAATTTTTTTAATTAATAAAAAGCTGAACAGCCAGTAGCCAGCCAGTAGTTTCAGGTACTCAGAATGCTGGGAAGAAGAGGGGAGGAGTCGCCAGCCAGCCAAAGACGAAGCAGCATGGGCAATACAGAGTACAAAACAGCCAGGCAGTGTTGGTGCATGGTGTTGATCCCAGTGCTCAGGAGACAGAGGCAGGTGGATCTCAGTAAATTTGAGGCCTGCCTGCTCTACAAAGCTACACAGAGAAAGCCTGTCTCAAAGATATAAAAAAAAGATAAAAAAAGCCCTAAGACAAAAAGTAGACTGAAAAAAATATATATATATGTATATGTATATGTATACACACACACACATATATATGGGTTGATTTACGTGGTAAGAGCTAGTTAGTAACAAGCCTAAGCTATTGGCCAAGCTTCCATATTTAATAAGCAGTCTCTGTGTGATTATTTGGGAGGAAGCTGGCAGTACAGAAAAACCTGCCTACATGCTAGGAACTGAATGTGGTCCTGTGGAAGAACAAGAGCTCTTAACCAATGAACCATCTCTCTAGCCACTCAAATTACTATTACTTTACTTTTCATTTGTCTTTCAGGCTGGGCAAAGAAATAGAACCCAGGACCTTCTGAGCCACACCTCCAGCCCACCTATATGTCTTAATAAAAGTGAATATATGTACAAAAGGATTTTATCTTATTTACTTTGGTTTGTTTAAGGTGGAATCATGGACTAGAGATGGTAAAGAGGTTAAAAAAAAGCACTGCTCCCCTCTCCAGAGCACAAGGTTTGATACTTAGCAGCTACATGGTAGCTCACAACTTTTGATCTACAGTTCCAGGGATACCAGACAAAGCATACATATATACCTATACATATTAAGTTTTAAAAAAAAGAAAAGGTCTCTCTCTAGCCCAATTGCCCTCAAATTAATTACACAGCCAAGACTAAACCCCAATTTACAATTCTCCTGAAAATGCAAATGCTGGAATTACTGGCATAAACCCCTGGTAAAATTCTGCGTCAGGATTTCTAAATGCAGAAAATATGCCGTTAGAATAGCTATAGAATGCCAATCTATGGTAAATACTGTATTCTATACTGGCAATAAGCAAACAAGCAAAAACTATTCTATTGGCTTGATACTGAGCCACAACCTAGTACACCTTGATGGAATATCAGTTAGGAGAGAGAGAGAAAAGCTCTATCAAACCACAGGAAGCATTCTCAAGAATCTGTTAGGGTCAGATTCTACAGGTAAGGGTGATAGTTACACAAGCCAATGTACATGAGTTTGATACCCAGGACCCCACATAAAGGTGGACAGAGCAAGCCAATTCCACAAAGTTGACCACTGCTACCACATGTAGAGCAGAGCAATAAATGAAAATCTACTGGATGGAACAAAGAAATCATCCGAGCAGAAGACTGGTGGCTTACTTGTCAAAACTAGGATACCATTACCTTCAAATGCACCTTCATGCATACCATAATCTGAAATAATTCCTGCCCTCAGAAGTCTAGTATCCAGTTGGGGAAAACAAAAGGAACACAACCACAAATTGTTACTTCTGCAAGGCCAATGTGACAGAGCATGCCTATAATCCCAGCAGGAGGTAAAGTAGGAAGATCATTAGTCAGAGGTCTTGCTGGCTACATTTTCTCAAAATTTAATTAGCTGTGCAAATAAGAATAAAGTTAACATATATCCTCATCCTGCACTACTCATCCACTTGGGGAATGAAGTAGAGGGCTGGAGAAATTGCTCAGTGGTTAAAAGCACTGCTTGCTCTTCCAGAGGTCCCAAGTTCAAGTCTCAACCAGCACATGGTCACTCACAGCCATCTATAACGGGATCTAATATCATGCAAGAATACATATAAATAGAACACCAATATACATAAAACACATAATAAAAATAAAACTTTAAAAGATGGTTAAGGACCACTTCCTATTAACTGAACTCTAGGCACAAAAAAAGTCAGCTGGTGAATCCCAACAAACCCAAAATGGACAACGTGAAATCAGCAGGTCAAGGTGACAGCCACCTGGGGCTAAATGATACAAGAAAAAGTAAATTATGTAGGGTCATAAGCCAGTAAAGGTTCATAATCTGTCATGAATAAAAAAAAAAAAAAAAAAAAAAAAAAACAAAACAAAAAAAAAAATAGGGTGTCCTTTAGAGATGGCTCAGTGGTTAAAAGCACTTACTCTTGCAGAAGAGCCAGATCCAACTCCTAGCATATACACGTGGTAGCTATAGTCCCAAGGGATCCAAAGCCCTTGCTGACCTCTGTAGGCACCATGCATCTAATGGCATGTTGTACATACAAGATGCATATGCAGGCAAAAACATCAAAAAATACCTTTAGGGAAAAAAAAGGGCTTAAAGTTCCTTTTAAAGAGCATTAACAAGTTATCTGTAGGACATACATAAAGAAGTAGTTGATTGC